>NC_091166.1:43167199-43237199 GCF_040958095.1 Procambarus clarkii | reverse complement strand
AGCAGCGTCGAGCAGTCTGTTGGCTGGCGGAGAGCAGCGTCGACTAGTCTGCTAGCTAGCGGAGAGCAGGGTCGATCAGCCCGCTAGCTAGCTGAGAGCAGCAGCGTCGACTAGTCTGCTAGCTAGCGGAGAACAGCGTCGAGCAGTCTGCTAGTTAGTGGAGAGCAGCGTCGAGCAGTCTGCTAGCTAGCGGAGAGCAGCGTCGAGCAGTCTGCTAGCTAGCGGAGAGCAGCGTCGAGCAGTCTGCTAGCTAGTGGAGAGCAGCGTCGAGCAGTCTGCTAGCTAGCGGAGAGCAGCGTCGAGCAGTCTGCTAGTTAGCGGGGAGAGAGAGAGAGAGTAGGGACGGACGCGACTGTATCAATATTCACATCCTCTGAAACGTGATAATCGCTATCTTACAATTCGCCTAATTTTGGAAGCTTGTCATTATCGGTCAGAACTGAAGCACTTTTACGGTTAGTTGCGTCCGATGAACAATGAAGAGAACTGAAGAACGTTAGTAGCTTTGGGTTAGTGTCTGGTGGACATAACTGAGGACCGTTGGTAGCTTCGGTTGTCTAATGGATAGATACTGAAGCACTTTGTCTGATAGTGTCTTATGGACAAAACTGAGGCGCTCGTTACTCAGTTGTGTCTGATGGACGTAACTGAGTTTAGATCTCAGCTGCCGGCGATACACTTCCTATGTATCGTTATCATCTGTTCAATAGTTGACAGGCAACCAGTCATTTAGGAAGAGACAGTATTTTGTTTACGAGAGAGAGAGAGAGAGAGAGAGAGAGAGAGAGAGAGAGAGAGAGAGAGAGAGAGAGAGAGAGAGAGAGAGAGAGAGAGAGAGAGAGAGAGAGAGAGCTAGTGTGTGAGTGTATGTACTCACCTAGTTCTGCTTGCGGGGGTTGAGCTCTGACTCTTTGGTCCAGCCTCTCAACCGTCAATCGACTGGTGTACAGATTCCTGTGTGTGTGTGTGTGTGTGTGTGTGTGTGTGTGTGTGTGTGTGTGTGTGTGTGTGTGTGTGTGTGTGTGTGTGTGTGTGTAAGGGAAGGAGGAGGATGGATCACGTGGAGGGGACATAATTCCTTCCAATATTACGAAGACTGAATATGGTCCCAAGGTGTGATCAGTTGACGACGGCTTACGACCCACGGACTCGCAGATGGGACGACATTTACAGAGAAGTTACGATGACTTGAGTTCACTTCAACTTCACTTGAGTTACGGTGTTTCTGATCTCCTTCCAAAACGGAGATTTTGCCAAACTTCAGCGCATGGACATTTACAGCTGTTTACATACGGCTTTCTAAAAAAGAAGGTTGTGTGAGTATTTACAAATTTGTATCTGCAGGATCGAGCTGTTAGCTCTTGGACCCCACCTTTCTAAACGTCGGTAATTTAATTCACTGACTCCCGACCTACTTTTTATCTATTCCTAGTTGCAACCTAAGGTTTTATCTATTCTTAGATCCCCATCTACTTTTTATCTATCATGTCTGTTACATATATTTCTCTCTCTCTCTCTCTCTCTCTCTCTCTCTCTCTCTCTCTCTCTCTCTCTCTCTCTCTCTCTCTCTCTCTCTCTCTCTCTCTCTCAACTCTCAGCAGTTGTTTTAACTCTCGGGTACCTATTTACTGCTAGGTGAAGAGGACATCAGGTGAAACAAACTCTGCCCATTTGTTTCTACCTCGGCTGGGAATCGAACTCGGACCCTTAGGACTACGATCCTCGAACGCTGCTGCTGTGTGTGTGTGTGTGTGTGTGTGTGTGTGTGTGTGTGTGTGTGTGTGTGTGTGTGTGTGTGTGTGTGTGTGTGTGCGCGCGCGCGCTCGCGCGTGTGCGTGGGTTATAATCATTTATTACCAACATATAATGGCAATTAGATAATTTCAATAATTTTCATCTTATTTTCTCTAGTTTGACGAGTCCGTCAAACTCACATTAGCAATGCATCAACATCATTCAAAGGGACATCATTTTTCACACGAAATTACTAGTAATAATTATATATATACATGACAGGCCAGTTGCTGCCGCTCTATATAAATTATATATATATATATATATATATATATATATATATATATATATATATATATATATATATATATATATATATATATATATATATATATAAATCCCCTCAGAGGTCAGAGGATTCGAACCCAGGCCGCCAGGGGTCTCCCCCACCATTCATGAAAATAAATGTATGTACCGTTGCTACCATTAATATATCTGTTTAGGTCAATGCCCATAATATATTTCAATAGACTAGATACGGACGTTGCTAATTCTGTCAGCATAAAGCGGTGTGTGCTCTACAACACTCACGGCTACAATTAATTACCCATCGCACTTTAACGGCCAGCTATGGATAAAGTGCTGTGTTTCTATATAAAAACAGTCATATAGACTAAAGTCAAGAGCAACCTACCCTTAAAGTTAGAGCCGCACACACACACACACACACACACACACACACACACACGATCACAATAACGTGATAAATCAAATGATGGAAACATCTCGTACGTAGGGTCGAACCCTCATCACGGCCCCATGGGCATTTGTTCTATAGAGCCTCTTAGCCTAGAGTCAGTGCCGACATATCTCACGTTAGAGCTCTGTAACCGACATACACAGAGCGACCTATTTGTTCTGAAGTGTGCACAGACAGTGTGCACAGACAGCGTGCACAGACAGCGTACACAGACAGCGTGCACAGGCAGCGTGCACAGAGAGCGTGCACAGACAGCGTGCACAGAGCTCACCACAGCAATATCTACGCGACATTGGTGGTCAGAACACACAAGAGCATCCTGTACGCCATGCTCGCCTTCCCTTGCGGATGTAAACAACGACCAACACGGATTGGGTTGTTAAAGAGTACCAGATCTCCTCATTCGTCCTTCGCTAGTATATGACCCAAGTCGTTGCAGATACCACCACAGTGGACCGTCTATATGTACCTTCTGGTATGCGGATACCTCACTTCTTTTTGTTCTTTTTATACATACATGCATACTTACATAAGTACATATATACATGCATACTTACATAAGTACATACTGTACCTACATGCGTGTGTGTGTGTGTGTGTGTGTGTGTGTGTGTGTGTGTGTGTGTGTGTGTGTGTGTGTGTGTGTGTGTGTGTGTGTGTGTGTGTGTGTGTGCGTGCGCGCATGCATAAAGTTCGAATGATTCCCAAACCTATATGCACAACTGTGAACTATTATCCATTCAGGATTCTAACCTGGGCTGACCGTGAACCATCATTGGCTGAGTGGTTATAGTACGGAGCTGCCAGGGGTACGGTTCTCCGAAGACCCTGGTTCGAAACCTGAAGTGGTCATAGAGTTCATATATATATATATATATATATATATATATATATATATATATATATATATATATATATATATATATATATATATATATATATATATATATATATATATAACTCAAGTCCTGTACAACATCCCGGACTAAATTACGAATCCTACAATTACCAGTGACCAATTGTCGTGCTCTTAAATAACCGTCCAGAGGTTGATAAGCCTTAAGCCTAACACCGACGGTATCATGTAATGCGTATGCACTTCCTACCGCTGTGCGTATGTGACTGATATGATATGGCGTTCAACACCCCCCAGCGGTCGTCGAAGCATTTTGGGAAACCGTTAAGAGTTCTGGGCAGACTACCAGTGGGGGGAGGGGGGGGAAGGGAGGAGGTGATCACTAATATCGATTGTTTGTTCTGTGTGAAACTACTGATCTACTTCTTCTAGGGTTACCCGGAGGGAGCCGGTCGGCCGAGCGGACAGCACGCTGGACTTATGATCCTGTGGTCCCGGGTTCGATCCCGGGCACCGGCGAGAAACAATGGGCAGATTTTCTTTCACCCTATGCCCCTGTTACCTAGCAGTAAAATAGGTACCTGGGTGTTAGTCAGCTGTCACGGGCTGCTTCCTGGGGGTGGAGGCCTGGTCGAGGACCGGGCCGCGGGGACACTAAAAAGCCCCGAAATCATCTCAAGATAACCTCAAGAGATACCCACCCTATCTCCCCATCATTACTAACTACCGATAATATTACAGCTACTAATAAAGCGGTTGATATAGATATTATTATCTCAATCCCCGACCGTCCAAGTGGTTTGGCACTATTCCTTTCCCCCGTCCCATCCCAAATCCTTATCCTGACCCCTTCCGAGTGCTATATAGTCGTAATGGCTTGGCGCTTTCCCCTTCACAATTCCCTCCCTTCCCTCCAGCTGTTACTATGGATATTCACTACCTCTCCATCTGTTGCTATGGATATTCACTACCTCTCCAGCTGTTGCTATGGATATTCACTACCTCTCCATCTGTTGCTATGGATATTCACTACATCTCCATCTGTTGCTATGGATATTCACTACCTCTCCATCTGTTGCTATGGATATTCACTACATCTCCATCTGTTGCTATGGATATTCACTACATCTCCATCTGTTGCTATGGATATTCACTACCTCTCCAGCTGTTGCTATGGATATTCACTACCTCTCCATCTGTTGCTATGGATATTCACCACTTCTCCAGCAATTAGTACAGCACTGCTGCTACTGTATTATTTTATACATTTCAAATTCGAAACTTTCTTCATAAATGGATGTATTACTATACTAAAATACAACTACTACAGCCACGGTATTACTATTAATATTGTAAACTACAACTATACAACTTTACTAATATTATCTTTACGAAACATACCAGGTATTCCCGCCAAGTTACTTACGCCAAGTTACAGAGACCACACTACCGCCAAGTTACTTACGCCAAGTTACAGAGACCACACTACCGCCAAGTTACTTACGCCAAGTTACAGAGACCACACTACCGCCAAGTTACTTACGCCAAGTTACAGAGACCACACTACCGCCAAGTTTCACACTATCGCCAAGTTAGAGACGCCACACTACCGCCAAGTTACGCACAATACAATTATGTGGTCTACAAGTTACAGTTCATGTCATATCCAAGTTACGCCCACAACTTGGTACTCACACACTATCGGCAAAAGATGCAAAACTTAAAAGTTACGACCACTACAAGTTACGACCCCCCTAGAGATCTGAGGAGTCAGTTTGTTATGTTCTTGTAAATAAGATGTTCTGAACCGTACTTTGCCAGCAAGTTAAGCGGGCTGTCATTTAGACATACTGGTAGATGCGTACAAGTTAAATATGTTACGACTAAGTTGATCTCTTAAACTGACCTCGTAAGTTGATTTCTTTAATTGATCTCGTAAGTTGACTTCGTAAGTTAACCGTATAAAACCACGCGGCAAGTTTCTCTATAACTCCTGTTCTCTCTAGTCGTCACTCCGTCAAAAATGCAACTGTTTTGCCTAACCAGAAAAGTACGAACCCAAGCAACCCACCTAACCTATCGAAGCCGAGGAATATAAAACGTTAGTATTACGGCGAGTTAACACACAACACCGCTCCTGTGCCAGGTAAGTTACGGGCTCACCATAGCCCGTGCTACTTGGAACTTGTTCCGAGTAGCTTAATCTATAACAACACTATAACAACAACGGAGAGTTAATTTTTCACTAATGCACAGGCGCCGCAAATTACCCGCACCGCAGCTTACCCGCACGGCAGCTTACCCGCACCGCAGCTTACCCGCACCGCAACTTACCCGTACCGCAGCTTACCCGCACCGCAGCTTACCCGCACCGCAACTTACCCGCACCGCAGCTTACCCGCACCGCAGCTTACCCGCACCGCAGCTTACCCGCACCGCAGCTAACCCGCACGGCAGCTAACCCGCACCGCAACTTCCCCGCACCGCAACATACCCGCACCCCAGCTTACCCGCACCGCAACTTACCCGCACCGCAGCTTACCCGCACCACAACATACCCGCACCACAACATACCCGCACCATAAGCTACCCGCGCCCCTAGTTACTCATCACCCGCGTCGCCATATTAGAAGTGAAGGGAGAAAAACATCATTGAGTGTGAAACAGGGAATCAAATCAGGTCAAAATACACAAATATTTCAATGACATGAAAAAGGCCAATATTAGTATCAGGTCCAATATGGCACTCGAACTGGGAGAGAATGGAAGGTAGACCTACCTGGCCAGGTACCACCTAAGTGGCAAATTAGATATCCCAATTAGGCATAAAGCTAAGAATCAGTAGGCTATATTAAATTGTTTAGGACGAAGGAGAGTGACCATAAATGGATGAGCAGAAGTTTATGAACTTATTGGAAAATAGAAATGCATATACAGTCAAATATTTACATCTATACAGTCGAATAAATATGGGGAAGAATCTTTAAAAAAAAAAGGCTTTGCCAAACTAACAAACATCCAGGCCTCGTCGAAGTTTGTTTTTCAGAAAAAAAATATATATGCAGGAGCCCAGTCAATCCCTACATTTATTCAATAAATATATTCCCTATTTCCAAGAGGGAAGATAGATCATATACATCTATCATCCGGTTATTTAAACGTCAATTACGGGAAAAGGACAAATATATCTGACAAGTTAACTTTTCCTTGTTTTCGAGCATATTTAAAGCATATTACGATATTATATAACTAGACTTCAGAAAGAATTTTGATACTGTACCACACGAGAAGGGATAAAAGGAAGGGAACTATCAGGGCAAAAGCGCCAAGCCTTTATGACTATATAGCACTTGGAAGTGATTAGGATAAGGATATGGGGCGGGACGGGAGGGAAAGGAATGGTGCCCAGTCACTTGGATGGTCGGGAATTCAACGCCAACCTGCACGAAGCGAGCCCGTCGCTCTACCGTCCAGCCCAAGTGCTTTGGAGTCCCACACGAGAGGTTGACTAGGTCGAGTTACATGGCATTGCAGGAAGCCTCCTAAACTGGATCTGGCCATCGTTATCGCACAGGAAACAGAGGATCAGCGTAAATGGAGCACAGAGTGGACAACAGTGGCTGGCGGAGTGCCCCGGGGCGCTTTCCAGGCACCTCTGTTGTTTACCGCACATATACAAACCATTTACATACGGGAATTTACTGCATTTATTGTAAAACTCTCGAAGGCATTAATCGCGGTAATTAATTCACGTACCTGCGCCAAAAAGTCACCCGCACCCCCATCGCGAGTTTTCCGAAGTGCAAGTTACGCTCACCGCAAGGTACCCGTGACGCAATGAACTCGTGACGCAAGGTATCCGTGACGCAAGGTACCCGTGACACAAGGTACCGGTGACGCAAATCACCCGCATGTCAATTTTCAAGTTACTTTTCGTCGGGTTTGAACCTTGCCAGAATGAAACATCTCCAGTGGCACGTCGATATTATTGTAAGAATTTACTGGTCAGTGCATGCTCTGAGGGAGGAAGGGGGGGTGGATTAACTGAGAGCCGCACGCACACACACAACACATTCTTGACCTGAACATGGCTATCCTAGACTGAAGTAAAGTCCCCGTATGTGCGTGTGTGTACTCACCTATTTGTGCTTGCGGGGGTTGGGCTTTGTATCTTTGGTTCCGCCTCTCAACTGTCAATCAACTGGTGTACAGGTTCCTAAGCCAACTGGGCTCTATCATACCTACAGTGTGTGTGTGTGTGTGTGTGTGTGTGTGTGTGTGTGTGTGTGTGTGTGTGTGTGTGTGTGTGTGTGTGTGTGTGTGTGTACGTGTATGTACTCGTACATTTATGCAAACATGTACATTTGAACATTCATGTTCAAATGTACATGTTCGCACAAATGTACATACATATTCGCACATTCATCCATAAATACATTCTCGTACATTTATTCAGGTATTTTATAAACATATTCATACATTTACACAGATCATACATGAATGAATGCATGTATGCATATATATATATATATATATATATATATATATATATATATATATATATATATATATATATATATATATATATATATATATGTCGTACCTAGTAGCCAGAACTCACTTCTCAGCCTACTATTCAAGGCCCGATTTGCCTAATAAGCCAAGTTTTCCTGAATTAATATATTTACTATAATTTTTTTCTTATGAAATGATAAAGCAACCCTTTTCTCTATGTATGAGGCCAATTTTTTTTTATTGGAGTTAAAATTAACGTAGATATATGACCGAACCTAACCAACCCTACCTAACCTAACCTAACCTATATTTATAGGTAAGGTTAGGTTAGGTAGCCAAAAAAAGCTAGGTTAGGTTAGGTTAGGTAGGTTAGGTAGACGAAAAAACATTAATTCATGAAAACTTGGCTTATTAGGCAAATCGGGCCTTGAATAGTAGGCTGAGAAGTGCGTTCTGGCTATTAGGTACGACATATATATATATATATATATATATATATATATATATATATATATATATATATATATATATATATATATATATGTCGTACCTAGTAGCCAGAACGCACTTCTCAGCCTACTATGCAAGGCCATTTTTGCCTAATAAGCCAAGTTTTCATGAATTAATTGTTTTTCGACGACCTAACCTACCTAACCTAACCTAACCTAACTTTTTTGGCTACCTAACCTAACCTAACCTATAAAGATAGGTTAGGTTAGGTTAGGTAGGGTTGGTTAGGTTAGGTTAGGTAGGGTTGGTTAGGTTTGGTCATATATCTACGTTAATTTTAACTACAATAAAAAAAAATTGACCTCATACATAATGAAATGGGTAGCTTTATCTTTTCATAAGAAAAAAATTTGAGAAAATATATTAATTCAGGAAAACTTGGCTTATTAGGCAAATTTGGCCTTGCATAGTAGGCTGACAAGTGCGTTCTGGCTACTAGGTACGACATATATATATATATATATATATGTCGTACCTAGTAGCCAGAACGCACTTCTCAGCCTACTATGCAAGGCCCGATTTGCCTAATAAGCCAAGTTTTCATGAATTAATTGTTTTTCGACTACCTAACCTACCTAACCTAACCTAACCTAACTTTTTTGGCTACCTAACCTAACCTAACCTATAGAGATAGGTTAGGTTAGGTTAGGTAGGGTTGGTTAGGTTCGGTCATATATCTACGTTAATTTTACCTCAAATAAAAAAAAATGACATCATACGTAATGAAATGAGTAGCTTTATCATTTCATAAGAAAAAAAATTGAGAAAATATATTAATTCAGGAAAACTTGGCTTATTAGGCAAATCGGGCCTTGCATAGTAGGCTGAGAAGTGCGTTCTGGCTACTAGGTACGACATATATATATATATATATATATATATATATATATATATATATATATATATATACACACACAAACACACACACACAGAGGGAGAGGAAACCCACTGACACACAAGAGGCAGCTTCAGTGAACCAGTTGCCATCTCTGATAACATCCCCCAGGAAGGGGAAGGGAGGGGTGTAAGGGGAAGTTGGAAGGGGGGGGAAGGTTAGGGAGGGAAGAGGACAAGGAAGGGGAAGGGGAGGGGGGCGAGACGAACCCCCAAATGAAATCAATATTTCCCTGCCAGTCCCTGAACTAAGAAAGGCTGGCCAATGAGTACATAGTCTGACACCTGAACCACCAAACAGATTACACCACAAGCCCCCTTCGAGAATTTTGGCTAGAGACAGACAGAAACTGACCAGGAGGACTTTTGGGGTTTTGTTTTGATATTTCGGATCGGTGAGTATTGTGTGTTTCTTCCGGGTAAGGTAGGCAAGATTCTGCCGCAGTTAGCCATGGGTTCATCTCATAGGTCATGGGTTCACTTCATAGGTCAAGGGTTCACCTCATAACTCAAAGGTTCACCTCATTACTCAAGGGTTCACCTCATAACTCAAAGGTTCACCTCATTACTCAAGGGTTCACCTCATAACTCAAAGGTTCACCTCATAACTCAAGGGTTCACTCCACGGCCCAAGGGTTCGCGTCTCAATAAACTACTCTCGTTCCCCTGATTTAAGTTCATTTACTAAGGCTTTGATTAGAGGGTCGCAGTAATTACTTATCGATTCATAATTTCTAGAGGACATTTCTGATCGCTGGTCGACTCTCAAAGAGTCAGATTCACTTGCCTTTATTCTTGTATTATTTTTCAACCCTAAAACGCGAGCAAGTATCCGACGGGATGGGGGATAGGGAGGGACATGGGTGGAAGTGGATAGGTGGGAGAAAGAGAATAGGACGGGTGTTGGAAAGTGTAACGATAGACGAATAGGTAAAGAGGACTGTAGGAGAGTGAATGGGAGGATGAGAGGAAAAGCGAAAAGGTTTGGAGGAGAAAATATCTACATCTTGGTAATCAAAGCGAAAACTTGGTAGATTTTGGTGATGGTGGTGGGATTGCGAACTAGTTGAGGAAGATAAGGAAGTGGTAATTAAGGAGACCAGAAGAAGAGGTATTATTGGTAGAGGAGGGGAGTTTATTATTATTAATATTATTATTATTTTCTACCACAAACGTGGCCACACATTTACAACGCTAACCAGCATATATATATACATTTTCTTCTGTCCTCCATGGACAGGGTTAAAGTTCTGTTAAACATATAATTCAGTGATTTATTGAACAATCAGCCACAGGTGATTGTGGTGCTTTTAAAATGCTAATCCAACCTACCAACATAGACAGATTTACGTCTGTCCTACATAAACAGTGTTCGAGGGGTCTTTTCCACATAGGGGAAGTGGAAGAGAAGGTGGTGGGGGAGGAGACAAAAAGAGAAGGAAGATGGTGGAGGAAGTAGTGGGAAGTGGAGATGGGTAAGCGAGGCAGGGAATGGGTGGAAAGAATAGGTGGAAGCAGTGGTGGGAAGGGAAGGGAAGGGAAGGGAAGGGAAGGGAAGGGAAGGGAAGGGTAGGGAGTGCCAGTAGTCCACGGTGGGGGGTAACCTAGTGGGGTGACTAAGGATTGGAGATTGTCTAACGATTAAAGGGGACCGCATCAATATTCCAATCACTGGCTTCGTTCTGGCATATTAATCAAGGAAATGGAAGGGAGGCCGTGACGGGGAAGATCCTGTGAGGCAACACAATAGACTCCCGATTGTGACTTCTTCAGCCGCGCACTACAACCGCTCCCGCTGAAGCCCGGCACTCACCTCTGGCTTGCTATAGTGGCGGTACTCCTGCATGGACACTCTTGTGTGTGTGTGTGTGTGTGAGAGAGAGAGAGAGAGAGAGAGAGAGAGAGAGAGAGAGAGAGAGAGAGAGAGAGAGAGAGAGAGAGAGAGAGAGAGAGAGAGAGAGAGAGAGAGAGAGACAGAGAGACAGAGAGACAGAGAGACAGACAGACAGACAGACAGACAGACAGACAGACAGACAGACAGACAGACAGACAGACAGACAGACAGACAGACAGACAGAGAGAGAGTATTGACGGATAAAATAGACAAATAATCTCTTCCATAAGGAATCTTTCGTCACATAATATATAAAATAAAACAAACAGCTTAACTATAGGTAGATGTAAAATGCATTTCCCTTCATCCAACAGAATGAAAAACTTTAGTCTGGAAACTTTACTTAATCAAATAAAAAAAATCCCCATTACTCAAGTGACACTAAATCCTCTTGTTTCGAATCCGTGTTAAAACTATTCTTATAGTGTCCTATAGTAGACTGAGAGACTACTTTACTATTTTATAAATGTTATATAACGTAAGCAATTTCAGTAAAGCAAATAAAATATACTCCTATACGAATGCTATACATTGTCCATAACCCTTTACTTGTGTCAACCAATTTTCTTTTGATCTAAATAAACTTGAAAGCTCTACATAAAAACTTTCCTCATAGCGTGAGGCTTTCTACTTAAATAAATACATTTAATATATATATATATATATATATATATATATATATATATATATATATATTTTAACCTGCCAATACATATACAAATTTAAACTGTATATAAATTTAACTTGTGTGTACTGGCGTACATATCAGTGCACTTAAATGATGGTTAACTCCATCCTCAGAAGACGCTAATTTTAACTTGAAGCAGCCCATGTTAATTAATGCACACTACCCCCTCCCCCCCACTCCTCCCAACCCCCCCTGGAGCGGGCTTTAAAGCTGTACCCTCTTCGACGACAACCCCTTCCCACAGTGCATCGCATTTCTTACGGAATAGACCATCACCACGTCATAAATTAGACCTATTAGTAAAATCTAAAGTTCTATGCACCGCTACGTTAGGTGGGTTGCTTGGGTTCGTACGTTTCTTAGTCAGGCGAAACAGTTGCATTTTTTAACAGAGTGACGGATCGAAAGAACGGTTTGGTTACAGCGGCAGGCTTAAGTAGTACCGGAAGATTTGTATATATATATATATATATATATATATATATATATATATATATATATATATATATATATATATATATATATATATATATATATATATATATATATATATAAAGTTTAGTATGGAATTTAAGACTGGTTTAATATTTAAGGAAGTAAGAAAGCAGCTTTAACATGTGTAGCGCAAGTTAGTTTTAGCATGATACGGATAAGTTAATTATAGCATGAGAAGGATAGGTTAGTTTTAGCATGATAAGGGTAAGTTAGCTATAGCATGAGAAGGATAAGTTTATTTTTAGCATTATAAAGGTAAGTTAGCTATAGCATGTGAAGGACAAGTTAGTTTTAGCATGATAAGGGTAAGTTAGATTTAGAATGAAAAAAAGGCAAGTTAGTTTTGGTGTGCGCAGACCAATTGCACTTTTTCGAGATCTTTGGAATAATCAACGAGACAATTTGTGTTATTAGCCTAATGATGAATGCTTTTATGTTACAGCTCTGCATTAACGATATATTTTGTGGAATTAACGAAAACTGTTGATTAACAAAGAACTTGCGGAATTGAGAAATTTAGTGGTATTTGTTGGAAGTTTTGGAGTTTACAAGCGATATTAATAAAGTTTTTTTTTTAGAAACTATATTTACGAGTTTGATCATAACCTGATGAGAAGTTTTGTCATATTTGCGATAAATTTATGAGTGTTTATAGTAGTACGAACGAAAAATTAAATTTAAAAATTTAATAATGGTAGTCTCCTCTAATGAGAAGACTACCGTTATTAGCAGGA
The DNA here is from genome assembly GCF_040958095.1 of Procambarus clarkii. Lineage (NCBI taxonomy): Eukaryota > Metazoa > Arthropoda > Malacostraca > Decapoda > Cambaridae > Procambarus > Procambarus clarkii. Next base: position 43,224,119 of record NC_091166.1, on the reverse strand, counting down.
ATTAAAGCTTTTTATCAGGAAATTTTCAGGCTTTTTAAGTTATTAACTCTTAAATACCAGTGTGGTAGTGTTAACTACTATTTCATATGTAAATTAGCTATATTTAATGAACTGTCGCTCTTAACTGAGTTTCATGCCGCCTGCATGATGTTTCAGAATGTTAACTGCACGTTTCACCATATTATTTGTGGGTTTTATAAGATTATTCAAGTCTTACAACGAAGACCTTGCGTTACCACGGTAAGGAAATGCTTTATTACGTTAACGGACAATTTTTTTAACAAACAAAATCGGGATATTTAACCCGTTAACGGCAAGTTTTATGCAATCATCGTAAAGGTTTTATAGCGCGTTAGATGCAAGGGTATCACGGTGGTCTTATCTGCCGTTTAGTCGCGGTAACAGAAAGTTTCGTAGCGGTAACAGAACGTTTCGTAACAGTAACACAATGTTTAGTCGCAGTAACAGAGAGTTTCGTAACAGTAACAGAGAGTTTCGCAGCGGTAACAGAAAGTTTCGTAGCGGTAACAGAAAGTTTCGTAGCGGTGACGGAAAGTTTCCTCGCATTAATAAAGTTTTTTAGTCTTAATAGTAGTAGTAGTTTCCTCCATTGAAAGTTTGATTTCCTTATCGGCAAGTTCGCTGTGCTAGGTCTAACTTAACACTATCAGCCTATTAAACTACACGAACTGCGAGATGTATTGCGTTAGCGGCAAGCTTCATTGCGTTAGCGGCAGGCTTCAGTGCGTTAGCGGCAGGCTTCAGTGCGTTAGCAGCAAGTTTCAGTGCGTTAGCGGCAAGCTTCAGTGCGTTAGCGGCAAGCTTCAGTGCGTTAGCGGCAAGCTTAATTGCGTTAGCGGCAAGCTTCATTGCGTTAGCGGCAAGTTTCAGTGCGTTAGCGGCAGGCTTCAGTGCTTTAGCGGCAGGCTTCATTGCGTTAGCAGCAAGCTTCATTGCGTTAGCAGCAAGCTTCATTGCGTTACCCGTAGGTTTAATTGCGTTTGCGGTAAGCGTCATTGCATTAACTGTATTACTAATGTTAACGAAAGCATCATTGCATTAACGCGATCATTATTGCGTTATAGGCAAAGCATTCTGCATTACGGTTAGTTATATATATGGTCCGTTACTGTTTAAAACTGTATTACAAAATATATTTGTAACATTTATAATGAATGAAGATTCAAAATATTTTGTAATTTTGTGGCACTTATTCGAGAATTGTAAATGATTAATAGAATAGACGAATAATACAATTAATAATAACTGTAAATGAATAATAAAACCGTGTCAATAAAAATTGACACGGTTTTATTCATTAAAATCATATTGACCTCTTGTACCTACCCTATCTAATTCTCGAGTATCCATGACTATATATATATATATCCAACCAGTATACCTTTAATTATACGTTAATATAACCTGAATAGGCCTTAAGAATATCTTAAGTATACTATTGAGATATTCCTTCAGCATACCTTCGGCATACCCTATATACGTCTTGAGTATATTTCGATAATAACTGAAAAAAAATTCTAATACCCTATAAAGGGGCTCCGTGGTACAGTTGATAGGAGCTTTGTGTTCCTGCCTTGTGTTCCTGCCTTGTATTCCCGCCTTATGTTCCTGCCTTGTGTTTCTACCTTGTGTTCTACCTTGTGTTCTACCTTGTGTTCCCGCCTTGTGTTCTTTGGCAAGCTAGTTTGAGCCCATCACAGGGTATCACACTCCTGTACAGGTGGCCAGCAAGTTCACGCATAGAACAAGGTGGTTGACGAGTCTACCTGCAATCCATAACTTCAAGACGAGACACGACACATAGTGTACCGAACATCATAAGCCATAAAAAGCACACTAGGAACAAAATAGTTAGGATGTGGGGGGCATAAATATATACATCTAACTCCCGCCGTTTTCATTCATTGGTAAGCCCTAATGGTCATTCACAGAGACCCGTGGGATTCAATATTCATCAAGTATTGCAAAATAAACGATGATTGATTGATAAAGATTAAGCCACCCAAGAGGTGGCACGGACATGAATAGCCCGTAAGCAAAATAAACTTTATCGTTGGCCTTAAATAGCTGGTGGAGACGGAGTCTAGACATCGGTGATACGCCTGAACTTAAGAGCAGCGAGAAAAAGCTTCACCACACACAAAGTGGCCGTAAAAACAAAGGCACAAACCCGCACAAAATAAAGGGGGGGGGGGGGGGGTGGCCTGGTAGCTGAGTGGACAGCGCTCGGGATTCGTAAGCCTAGGGACAGCGGATCGAATCTCGGCGATGGTGGAAATACATGGACAGTCTCTTTCACCCCTAATGTCCGTGTTCACCTAGCAGTAAATAAGTACGTGGGAGTTAGACGGCTGTTACGGGCTGCTTCCTGGGTGTATGTGTGTGTGTGAGAGATGAAAAAAAAAAGTTGATTGATTAACAGTTGAGAGGCAGGCCGAAAGAGCCAGAGCTCATCCCCCTCAACCAAAACTAGGTGAGTACACACCGCAAACAATCAACAGAAACTGGCTAATAAAGATACTCACCACTTGCTAATCCTCGATGATTCACATATAACAGTACTTAGAATTTAGGTTGCACAACCAACCGGAAAACTTTTCGACCCAGGACAACATGGGTTCAGAGCAGGACGCTCCGGCCACTTACAGCTGCTGTACCAATATGGTACGTTCTTCGGTGCTCCGGGAGGCAAAGAAAACAAAGATGAAAGATATATATATATTCGAACCGGACGCAGGTTCGAATCCTCGTCACGGCCCTTGTGGATTTGTTCATTTGATGCATCACGTTAGTGTGATCTCTGTGTGTAAAGATATATAGTCTTCCCGGCAGAAGGGAGATGGATTTTTAACTCGAAAATTTCCTTGTGATGGTTTCGGGGCTTAGCGTCCCCGCGGCCCGGTCCTCGACCAGGCCTCCTCGTTGCTGGACTGGTCAACCAGGCCAGGTACGAGATCACGATGGAACGAGTTAATAAATATCCCCCATTGATAGGTAGGGGGTTAAATAACATGTTAAGATATAACCGCAAACATAACGGCTCATGTTGTTGTTAAAGATTCGCCACCTGGAACAAAAAGTTCCAAGCAGCACGGGCTATGGAGAGCCCGTCTTAACGGCTCAAGGCATTACAACACCCTCCTTGGAAATTTATGCAGAATAACCAACAGATTCCTAACTGTAACACAAAGTTGATTCCCAAATCGAAATACAACACCTTCAAACGGTACCCGATCAACCGGGCTCTGGTCCCACCGTCGCACTACGATCTGCGGGTACCAACAGCCCAGTTGATCAAGCCATCAGCCTGGTCAACTATGAACAAGTATATTCAGAGAACTAGGCTGCGGAGGAACTAACTCTCCCAGGACCAGGAAGCCAAAGAGTAGGAAGGACACAACACTGCCAACACTGGCTACACTACTTTACAAGACGTCACGACGCCTGCGAACAAAATAAATCCGGATTCATTGCTCCAAAACCCAACTGTAAACAACAGTAGCCTCAAGGTACATTTTGCTGTTAATTAACCAAGCATAACACAACCTAAGGCAGCCGGTGTGGCATAGCTCTGTCTTGCCGCCCCTCGACTCTCTCATGGTATTGATTCCTACGGTATTGATTGCAAGCCTTTGACCCCTAGCATCATAGGGTGTGGTTAACCCCCTCTGGGAAAGACATCGACCTCCCCCCAACCCCCCCCCAACAACACTCTTTTTACACGCGCCAGATTTTTCATCAAGTTATTAAAACGAGGCTTTTGGAGACGATCGGTTTTGTTCTTGATCTCTGGGTCTTTTCTGAGTTATAGATGTGTGTTAGAGTATTTGTATAGAGGCTGGGCTCGGTGAGATCCCTTCCTCCGTGGATCATAAAGGGTCGAGATGAGATGTTTGATCTTGTGTTTTCCTTTGTTTGTATTGCTTCACGAATTCCTATTCCAGGAGGTTTGGGAATAGAAATCGTTTTAATAGACGAGGAGAGTTTACGCTGTCCTTTATATTCATTCATTCTGATTTTCAGAGAGGTATTCAAAGAGAAATATTATTTGTTGCGTGTGAATTTTGTTTTATAAACATATTTGTGCAATATTTATGGCGTAAATTAAAGAGCAGCAAATATGTTTTGATTACACGACATTAATTAGTACTATAAAGCATCAGTAGTTAATATTTCAATTAAATTTTGGCGTTGAACAATTGAAAATTATACGAGCCACTCTCACGTTTTATTACAAAAAAAGTCAAACAAAAAAAGTAAGGAATCCAGGAGCCAAATGTTTGACGTCAAATCCCGTACCCATGTTAGCACATAACAGCGTTAACAGCGGATACAAAAAATCATGCCCAGTTCGCATTAGTTTGTTCGGTAATACTTAATGTGTAATGGTCGTCCCGGGTCTAATTTTGTCATAAACCCCCTTTGTTTCCCTGCCCCCTTAATTCTGAATCCCAGGGGGGTCGAGGGGGAAGGAAGGGAGGGGAACGGAGAAGAGAGGGGAAGAGGAAAGGGGAGAGAATGAAGGGGGGAAGAGGCGAGCAAAGTAGGGGGGGGGGATATATCGAACTGCCAGACACCAAAGTAGTCGAAACGCCACATAATATGTCACAAGATTCGACCCTATCAATCCACCCCTTAATCCCATCTTGCGATGAGGTTCATTTGAGAGAGACTCGGTGAGACACAATACCATATGACAACCACGGGTGGATTTAGTATATTATTGAAAACCAATTACCAACCGGACTTTGCTGTAACAGGTAACCTGGTCGTACCTTCACTTGCACATACCATTATATCAGATTATAGCTACGATCTTACACTTCCAGCCCCCCCTCCCCCCTTCCCCATCACTCCCCCCTATCTCCAGCACAACACACTCCGGGCCACACTCCCCCTCCCCTCTACCTTCCCCATATGGTTTGTTTAGCTAATGAGTATTTTCTGTTCCAAGCTTCGGTTATAGGTTTGGGGAACGCGAGGCTCCGTGAGTAGAGTATGGAGAGACGATGTGTGTATGTGTGTGTGTGTGTGTGTGTGTGTGTGTGTGTGTGTGTGTGTGTGTGTGTGTGTGTGTGTGTGTGTGTGTGTGTGTGTGTGTGTATGGGAGGGGGGGGGCTTACCAAGCCAGCTTTAAGGGGGAATAGTGTGAAATATTTTGCAAATGGGAGAAAGTGCGTATAGGGGACTACGTACGCGTTGGGTGGATTCATTAATGTGTTGATCTGTACGCGCACGTAAAAAAATCCTCTTGAAAATCCATTTTCAGCGCATTTTTGTGTGCATTTAAGCGGATATTTTGTAAGAGGCAAGTCGGCAGGAAAGTCAGAGTGTAGATGACCTTGGCACCCGTCACTGTTGCCCTAAAAAATGCTAAAATTGGATAAAGGAAACACAAAATAATGAACCTGATAACCTAAGTTTCTCACGCGACTACGGGCTCACCATAGCCCGTGCTACTTGGAACTTTTTGTTCCAGGTAGCGAATCTTTAACAACAACATCCTCACGCGAATAAATATAAAGTGAACGATTAGTTAATCTTTACGCTGCTGACTCTATTGAGTTTCCAGAATAAGAAATAGTTGTCTTTTTCAGCGTTCATCAGATGACTTGATGCTAAAGCTTTTCCTCAGACTAGCAAGCTAAACGACCTGATGTGATTGTTTAGGTTTCAGAACGAAGGTTATTTGGTGATTAATGTGGTTAACCCGTGGTATCCCAGTTGTAAATCACTTGCCTGGGAATCACCTGCCGTTAACTTGTGGTACCCGGGTTGTAAATCACTTGCCTGGGAATAACCTGCGGTTGACTTGTGGTACCCGAGTTGTAAATCACTTGCCTGGGAGTTACCTGCGGTTAACTTGTCCTACCCGGGTTGTAAATCACTTGCCTGGGAATAACCTGCGGTTGACTTGTGGTACCCGAGTTGTAAATCACTTGCCTGGGAGTTACCTGCGGTTAACTTGTCCTACCCGGGTTGTAAATCTTAGGACAGAAAAACGCTTTTGGATGACTTATGTATCCAGGTTATGTAACTGGCCAGATAGAATCGGAATAATTATTACCAGATCCAATATCCATGATGATCGTTCTGTACCTCATTCAGTGCCTTCCCATCACAACGCAACTAACCTAACCTAACCTAACCTTCCCATCACAACGCAACTAACCTAACCTAACCTAACCTTCCCATCACAACGCAACTAACCTAACCTAACCTAACCTTCCCATCACAACGCAACTAACCTAACCTAACCTAACCTTCCCATCACAACGCAACTAACCTAACCTAACCTAACCTTCCCATCACAACGCAACTAACCTAACCTAACCTAACCTTCCCATCACAACGCAACTAACCTAACCTTACCTAACCTTCCCATCATAACACAACCACAAGTTTTCAAGGTTATCGCGTTGTTGCAAAGTTGCAAAATCACAATATTAAAAATCACGTTGTGTGTTTGTGTGTGTGTGTGTGTGTGTGTGTGTGTGTGTGTGTGTGTGTGTGTGTGTGTGTGTGTGTGTGTGTGTGTGTTTGTGTTTGGGTACGATAAGCATCTTTGTCTAGTTTTCCCGGCAGCATCCTTTTCCGACTCTTATCTCCCTCTCCTCTCTGTCAACCCTATCCCCTCGTCTCTTTAAATTACTGCGAAGTTCATTCTCTCATTTCTCTTTCGCCTTCCTTCATCTCATTCTCTCCCTTTCCTACCTACACATTGAAACAAGACTCACAGATAATTTAATTATCTCCTGTCGCCCAGGTAAACAAAAAACCTCTCAACTCCTTGTTATGTGGGAGACTTGCCTAGCCTAGAAGAGAGAGAGAGAGAGAGAGAGAGAGAGAGAGAGAGAGAGAGAGAGAGAGAGAGAGAGAGAGAGAGAGAGAGAGAGAGAGAGACAGACACTTATTGGAAGTGCACAGCATCTAGCCTTGCCCTTCAAACAAGGCATATCCCAGGATCACCGATATCCATCCTTCTCCCACCCCCCACCCCCCCTCCCAGCAATTTGTCGTCCCGTGGGACTTCGAACCCCTGTCCTGCCGAAGATATTACTGTCACAACAACGTGAGGCCAAGTAGCCAATGGTCAGACGCCGAGGGTCGCTGTGTCGTTGTCGTTCTTGGTTTGTTTATCTGCCTTGGTTCTTGCTGGTGATCTTGAAGATGTTTCTTGTGGGTAAACCTGTTCATTCTCCTGTTGGTAACCACCATAACAGGTACAGCAGGTACGCTGATGATGAGTCACAATAACGTGGTTCTGGTGGTGGTAGTAGTGGTAGTGGTGGTGGTGGTGGTGATAGTGGTGGTGCAGAGGATGAATCACAATAACGTGGCTGAAGAAATAATGACCAAACCGCACATCAGAAAACGGAGAAACAACGGCGCGTTCTGTCCATCCTGAACCCGTTATCAAGGCGCGTGTGTGGTGATAGTGGTGTTAGTGATGATTGTGGTGGTGCTCGCGCTCGCGGGGGGTGTTGACTACACCAACAGTAGTGGTGGTGGTGGTGTTGGGGTACGGTGACAACGGTAACAACAGTGCTTTGTGGGAAATAAAATGTACTGTTAACAGTTCCCCTCATTTATTCCCCTTATATATATATATATATATATATATATATATATATATATATATATATATATATATATATATATATATATATATATACATAAAACAGAAAAACAGATGTGCTTCACAAATATTAGGAACCTACCGTTGTGCCAACATCAGGACTAAATACATTTCACGAACAATGAACCGAATATACAAAAACTTCGTATTATACAAACATTTCGGATACTTGAACAGCCGGATGAAAGGACAAACAAAAGTAACTGAAATTTTGTGAATGTATCAACACGAAAGGTTGCAAATATTTAAGTATGTTATACACACACACACACACACACACACACACACACACACACACACACACACACACACACACACACACACACACAAAAGCGGGACCAAAGAGCCAGAGCTCAACCCCCGCAAGCACAACTAGGTGAGTACACACACACACACACACACACAAAATATATATATACACATGTATAATCAATATGGAATTTCAATTATACATTCACACTGCCTTTAAATAAATAACTTATAATATTCAAATGACTAAAACTATACTCATACACATTAATAACACTCAAAAATTGCTAATACTATTGCAAATTATTAATTCGCGTAAAGCTATATTAATATGTTTTAAAAATACAAATATGAAAAAACGAATAATCGGGTATTTCAAGACAAAAATATAATTGTATTTATTGTTTCACATTTTAATTTATGTGGCTTAAATATACACAAAGTATACGTATAAAATTATCAAAATAAGACAAGAAAAATACAATATATAACAAGCCAAACACAAAATACACCATCCAACCTCACACACATATACACATTCTCATGAACAAAGACACACATACAGGGAAAACAAAAACACGACAATACATACCACTATATAAATTACCCAGCAAACACAACACATGAAACAAAAATACTCTATTATACACACTATACAAATTGTCCCTGCGTATTTTCTGATGGGCCTGCTGCAAGAGCCTATCATTTTTATCCTATTGGTGTTCGTGATGTATTGTGGGGGGGCGGGGATTGATCGGGATATTTATGCTAGAGGTCAGGTTGCCTATCCGTCCTTGTCAATTGATATTGCCCCCTGATACAAATATATATTTGTTTCTATGTATCCCAATTGTCGCACTGAGCGTAGAGGGGGGGGGGGGGGGAGGACAGGGGGTGTGGAGGGGAGAGGACATGGGGTGTAGAGGGGAGAGGACAGGGGGGTGTATATGTGTGTGTGGGGGGGGGGTGGATAGTGAGTGGTGGAGGTAATTGTGTATGGTGGTAGGGGGAGGAGGGGGGGGGGCAGTGTTGGAGATGGTGCGTTGGGGGGTGGGTAGTGGTGTTTGATGGGGGGATGGTGGTTAGGGGGGGTGTCAAGATGGTGGTCATGTATACTTGAAGGGGGATGGTTGTGTTTTGTAAGTGTGGTGTGTACTATAAAGTGAACACTCCACATATAAAAACGTTATGTAACTCTAAGCTTTATTTAGCAATTTAGAGCTCTATTTAGCAATTTAGAGCTCTATTTAGCAATTTAGAGCTTTATTTAGCATTTTAGAGCTCTATTTTAGCAATTTAGAGCTATATTTAGCTCTAAAATTGCATGAACCGTGAATGTTTTATGGAGTGGCGTCCACATAGCTGGCTGTATGATGACTGTCGTGGCCTTTTTTGGTGAATGTGGTGTATGAAGACCAAGTGTATTAGAGCACCCAAGTTGTATGTGTAGTGTATAATACGTGCCGTATGTTGTGTATTGAACGCATGCGGTTTTCCTCTATTGATCTTAAGTCTCTTTTTTTTTTCAAGTCCCGTTACAATTAAAAGTTCCTCGCTTGCCTCTATAATATACTTTCTCTGTATGTGTTGTATGTTGATTATCTTGTATGTTGGCTGTCTCTTCACATGATCCGTTTGTGTTGTGTATACAGGATGGGTGGGAGGGGGGTAGAGGGGGTGGGAGGGGGGTAGAGGGGGTGGGACGGGGGAATGGAAAGGGTTAGCAAGGGATACTGAAACCGGTTGACACTTTGTTGGCATTGAAAACCGGTTAACTGCTTACATTTGAAACCGGTTAACTGTTTACATTTAAAACCGGTTGACTTTACATTCAAACCATAATATTTGTGTTGTTCTCTGGTGTAAACTAATGAGTCTGCGTACATCCTGCACCGGAAGAATGGCAACTAAATGTTAACTCATTCACTCACTCACCCTCTTACTCACACACACAATCTCCCGCCCCCAAAAAAACTGGTTGAACTCATAAAGGGAGCCAGCAAGCATGACCACGCAGGGCTTTTACTCACAAGTCCTTGTGAGTAAAGACACACCCACTCCAGGTATATCTGGGACTGCACTTGTCTTGTAAAGCTCTTCAAGTGATTACGGAAACGAGTCAAGGAGCCACAAGTTTACTTACGATGGTCTCAGGAGTCATAATTCAACCTCCAGAATCTTGGTTCTTTTGGATCCCCGTAATGAAGATGCCTCGTAGTGTCACATGCGCAGAGGCAGGTGAGCCTTTGCACTTGCTTTTACTGTAATTAGCAAATGTTTGCACCTGGTCTTACTGTAATTATTATAATTATTAATTACTTATAGTCCTCTCATCCATAATATCTTTACTATAGTTATTATAACAGACATCCTGATTACTCAGCATTGTGTCGTGATCGTAAGAGGAGAGGGAGGGTGACCTCTGACCTCTATAGTAGGGTGAGGGCCAACAGGGGACCTCTATAGAAGGGGTGAGGGGCCAACAGGTGACCTCTATAGTAGGGGTGAGTGCCAACAGGTGCCCTCTATAGTAGGGGTGAGGGCCAACAGGTGACCTCTATAGTAGGGGTGAGTGCCAACAGGTGAATCTATAGTTGAGGGCCAACAGGTGACCTCTATAGTAGGGGTGAGGGCCAACAGGTGACCTCTATAGTAGCGGTGAGTGCCAACAGGTGACCTCTGACCTGGCACTAGGGACTAGGACAGTACCAGTCAGTGATATGATCGCCCTCGTCGCGTCGATGAGTCCCTTAGTTGCTCCTTCGTGCAAGATATTTACACGGCAAATTTTCACGATCATTTTCTTATAGACAATTGCGTCATTGGCGTTATGGGGGGATCACACGCAGGGCGGCTAGTTAACAGTGGTGGGGGGAGGGGGGGAGAGAGTGGGGGGACACAACCACCACCATCACCACCATCACCACCATCGTCACCATCACCCTCACCACCACTATTTCCACCTCCCACTAACCACCAGGTAACACAAAAGGTGCCGGGTATAACGGAGACCTCGTGCCGCCGTAGTCACTGTTAGCGTGGCGGCGTTAGGCAAGCACACACGGTCTAAATGATATACAATATACTAAGATACATATTTATCGACGCGTCACAAGGCTTCCGTATCGACATGATTCTTTTAAGTGATATTCCCAGTGACTCCGCGTTAGGTACTGTCCCAAGCGTTAACTGATTGCTATTTGGAATTATTAATTACAAAAATATATATATATATATATATATATATATATATATATATATATATATATATATATATATATATATTCTTTACTTACACAGTAACGTTAACTTTAATAAAGTTTAATTACGAGCAAGTGACGATATCCCTCTGGCGGAAAGTCAGATATTTAAGTGGTAATAAAATTATTCCAATGATTATTGATACATAATATTAAGTTATGGTTAGAACACATTCCCCCATAACAGTAACACTAACCTAAGTTGCAATGCCCATAATAACAATAAGTTGTTTGCAACAAGGGCGAGAAGAGCCGCATCAACGCCACATCAGTGGATGCAATATCAAATACTCCAAACTGTTCATACGCTTGGCCGTGTCGTCAGCAGTCTTGCTATTGCTGCACAAGCAATACGCTAACTATGCCATTCCCAGCGTCTGTTCTCCTCCTCCCTATATCCCCCCCCCCCCCGCTCCCCCCCTCTCTCCAGGAAACAACCATTCCAAACATCATCTCTGCCAATTCCCCTTTCCTTTCCCGTAAACACAAGCAATATATGCCATTCCCAACATGTGCTCTCCTCCCAACACCTACCCAAACCTCGTTTTCTATACCCACTTCCTTTCCCGGCAGCACAAGCAAGCACCCAAAGGTGGACTTATACAAGATGGAATTAAATAAGTTCCTGCAAGAAGTGCCGGACCAATTGGGTTGTAGTGGATATGTGGGCCTGCGGGCCGCTGCAAGCCACAGCCTGCTGGATCAGGGTTATCACAAGTCAGGCCTACCCCCCATGTCTAGCTTGGCCAGTAGAAGAACTCCAGAAACCCTCTTCAGGTAAACTCCTAGTAAACAATAACTATGCCATCCCCAACATCTATAAACTCCTCAACACCTCCCCTCACCCCCTCCCTCTCCCACGAGCGGTACAAAACACTGTTACTTCATCCTGATGAATTCATGAATACATATCATACATTAACATGAATATTATCGCAAAATATGCATTCACCATAATTCAACATGCACGGTATTAGGTTTAGTTATATTGGGAATGTTAGGTTAAGTTAGGCTAAGTTAGGTTAAATTATATTAAGTTAGCTTAGGTTATATTAAGTTAGAGTAGTTACGTTTGATTATATAAAATTGGATTAAATAATATCAAATATGCTTAGCTTGTTGACTTATTTCTTGTGTCCTCAACAAGACCACGAGGTCACAAGATGCCAGATTCACGAAAGCACTTACGCAAGCACTTACGAACGTGTACATCTTTCCTCAATCTTTGACGGCTTTGGTTATATTTATTAAAAAGTTTACAAGCATGAAAACTTCCCATTCAACTGTTGTTATTGTTATAAACATCCTCCTGGTGCTTCAGAGCTCATTAACTGTTTAATTATTGGAAACAAAGCCGCCAAAGATTGAGAAAAGATGTACAGGTTCGTAAGTGCTTTCGTGAATCTGCTCCAAGGTGCTCGTCTGAGGTGACTCAGCCCGCTATTTGAACTACGCGTAATAGTTACCATACGTAGTATAATTTGCGTAGGGTGCATTCTTTCCGAAACTAGGATGAAAGGCAACACATTCAAAGAATGATACTGAAACACAAGAGTAACTCAGGCATGACCTGTAACATTGTGCCTGAAAAGGTACAGAAAACACGATCAACCACTAACATTCTCTGTCACTCTTTGTAACAACAGAGGAAGCAAAAACACAAGAGCAAGCACAAACAAACAGGATAAGAAACAAGAGATAAAACAAAGCTAAACCACACTGTCTCCCGTTCTCCCCCTCCCCCCCCCGTCACCCCCTCCTCTATGTAAACCCACTCCCCCCTCCTCCCACCCCTACTCCTCCCCCCCCCACACCCACACCCACACGCCTGATATATAGCGCTGACCCTCCACACTCTTTAATCAACTGTAATCAATCAATCGATCCATTTCAACCCCCAAGCACTGACTAGACACGCTTGACGGCCTTCTGATCGATCTATCTGTGTATTCTTGTGTGACTGGTCCACTGGGGGGCGTGTGGTGGATTTTGTGGTAGTGTATTCACCTATTTGTATTCATCTGTTTGTGTCTGCAGGATCGAACATTGACTCTTGAATCCCGCCTTTCGAGCCATCGGTTGTTTACAGCAATAACTCCGGTCCCATTTCCCTATCATACCTAGTTTTAAAATTATGAAAAGAATTTGCTTCCACAACCTGCTCCTGAAGTGCATTCCATTTTTCCATTACTCTCACGCTAAAAGAAAACTTCCTAACATCTCTGTGAAGTAACACACACACACATACATCTGTGTGTGTGTGTGTGTGTGTGTGTGTGTGTGTGTGTGTGTGTGTGTGTGTGTGTGTGTGTGTGTGTGTGTGTGTGTGTGTGTGTGTGTGTGTGTTTGTAGCGGAAGTGTTTTTTTTAGGAAAGCTCTATCATGTGAATGTGTATGGCAATGCAGTGTAAATAATGGCACTGTAGTGTGGATTTGCGTACAAATTTTTCGCACGTATTTGATCTGAATTATCATGTATTGTATATACATATTTTGGACTTATACGAACGGCATAAGTACATACGTTGCATTTAAGATACACATGTATTTCTAAAAACATATTATATGACATACGGTAGTATATTGATTTCCTGAACTACCTGATGGCGTTGCCAGGTAGCAGAAGAGGCATACAGTGTATGACTCTCCTGTCATACATTGTATGACAGGACAGTCAGTGTAGCAGGCGTCACTAAGTCTTACATATTATAAGTTTTATTAACACTGTAAACGATAAAAATCAATTAGAAAAATCAACTTGTCCCCTGAACGATACATGCTAAGTTACTACAAGTTAACGCGACACAAACTTGATCTCGAGGTCGATGGCTGGGCATGGAAGAATTATTAAAACTTAAAAGTAATTTACTAAAAGCTAATTCAGAAAATAGATATAATGATTGGTAACTTATGACAATAACGCCTGAGTAATACACCTCATATCGGATTTGTTGCAGTTAATTTGACTAATAATAAAGATAATATTTTAGCAAACAACAACAAAGGAAGATAAAGAACAATAAAATAAAAAAAAGTATTGATCAAATAACAGAAGTAATATTTCCAGCACGAGGGAGCAGCGAATCGTGAACCTATAATTATTTCTCCTTCCTTCACGTGACAAATTATGCAAATCCATAAGTTCAATAGCAACGAAAATGTAATTATAGCTTCGGGCAACTAATTAAGGCTCTATAATACAAATAATTGGTATAGATCCCCCTTTCAGATAGAAAATAACACGCAGGTACTCGAGAGGGGTGTCTTGATGACCCAGTGGGGGGTGAGGGGTGAGAGAGAGAGAGAGAGAGAGAGAGAGAGAGAGAGAGAGAGAGAGAGAGAGAGAGAGAGAGAGAGAGAGAGAGAGAGAGAGAGAGAGAGAGAGAGAGAGAGAGAGAGACTAATTATTATAGAAAGCGTTGTTTAATTCCTTCAATTTAGTACCGTAGAATTATTTGCACGTGAGCATTATTGACTATTTAGTGCAATAATAGGGATGTTAGTGGCCTTAGCGTCGCGGTTACGTTATCAAAACACGATACCAAACTCGTATTGAACCCCCTCACACCCAATTTGCATTTCAGTGATGTTATCTTCAATCAGAACTTGAGCTGTGTTATAGGCCCGGAATTAACAGTATAAAGTCGCATAATCGATTGAAAAGTAGACTTGATGGGGCAGTTGGCGTTGATAATACCACTTAAAGCGTGGTATCTTGAGAAGTTTCTGTGGAGGTTGGGCTGGAAGTTAGGAAGCTTGCTGGGGGTGTGAGGTAACTTGAGGAAGGGTTTGGTGGGATGATTAGCGTTGAGGTGGTAAGGTAAGATAGGGGAGGGTGATTCCCCAATAATAGGGAATCAACCCATTTGATTCTGTGGTAGAGTCAAATGGGTTAGAGAAGCTGATGGTGAGGTGAGGTTTGAAGTGTTTGTTATGAGATGCATTGCGATTGATTGATACAGATTAAGCCACGCAAGAGGTGGCACGGGCATGAATAGCCCGTAAGTTGAGATGCAACGCGTTGTGGAACCTGTTTTGGATGAGTTGGGTTAGTGAGGGTTAGGATGAGGTGGGTTATGAAGTGTTTTTGGTGAGATGAAGGGGAGTTTACAGTGAAGGTTAAATAGCTTGAGGTTTACGGGCTCACCATAGCCCGTGCTACTTGGAACTTTTTGTTCCGAATCAACAACAACAGCTTGAGTTGGGATAAAGAGGTTTATGGGGGTGAGGGGGGGGGGAGGGGAAGCAAGACTTGCAATGAGTTGGAATGCATTGTAGTGAGGTTAGGATGGGTTGGGGAGACTGGTAGCGTGGGTAAGTGAGTTGAGTACACTTTACGACCCCCAGCACACACCGTGTACTCACCGGGGACTCATCTACTCCCACACAAGACATTATGACATGCTCTGGGAAGATCAATCTTCCCAGCCATATTTAGACCTCCTTGGGCAATGCGTCATAAAATGTGTGTTTTTTTCAACGTAATCTTACACTGGAGATAATAAACTATGTGCCCTTAATACGAGATAATAATACAAATGTGCCCTTAATAGATAATACAACGTCTAAACACAAACGACAAACATCACTTTATAAGATAAAACCGAAAACAAGACTATTACAAAATATCAGAAGTGTGTATCTCTCCATCGTTAAACTCTTGGCATTAAACTGCAGTCTGCGTTAATTACATTCTTTTAATTATGGGGGTATTGATGACCGTATGGGGGCGTTAATCCCATCTCCTCATCAGCTGTGTGGTTTTTGCCGCATTCACTGGCTTGGATAATGAACTTTAATCACTTTGTCTCGTGGCGTCTGGAGATTGGACACTAACTGCTTTTCCAGCTCATCCTCAAGTTCGTGTGCAAATGCACTTGTTGCAACAAGTACATATATGACTTGCTCCGCCGCTAGTAAGTCAGTAATTAAGATATGAATTTCTATTTTTTTTTTTAGCTAAATTTTATACATGGGGCCCTTGTTAGGGCTTAGCTTTTATAGCAGCCGGATATATGACCAGGGGGGGGGGGGAAGGGAGGCGAAATATATCGTTGTATACCAATGGTCCCACTGTAGAGTACCCATAGAGTGTTTCAGTGGTGGGTGGGAGAGCTTGTTGGGTGTTTCGTCTTGGTCTCCTTGATGGCGGTGCGTAACCTGGTGTTCACCTAGAGGTATACTCACCTAGATGTATACTCACCTAGATGTGCTTGCAGGATCGAGCTAGGCTCCTAGCCCCGCCTTCCGTACGTTCTTAAATTAATGCAATACCTCAGATCTCCCGCTTTTATCATATTTACATTTACAAATTGTAATCGAATTAGCTTAGCTGGATGTTAGTAATTGGCTGGGTTTGATGTGCAGTACATCGCCGATGTCCAATCTTCTATTGACAAAAAAAATATTGTTGTGTCTATCGATTATTTTAGTATTGGTTGTCAGGGGTGTCTCTGGTGATGATGGGGTTGGGTGTAGTGACTCCTGTGTTCCTTGATGGGATCTTGTTACTTGTGTATTGGCCGGCCCCTTGAAAGATATATTGTCTTCTTGTTTATGTACTGAGATCGTTGGCGTCGACAGTCCCCCAAGTATGGAGGCATAGACGACATTCGTATCTTTCAAGATATTTCATTCGGTGTCAAGAGAGTTTCTCATGAGCAAGTTGGCGGTCATCTTGCTCTTATAGCATATTATTAATTCAATCTTCTGGTTGGTGTCGGTAGGAGTCATATTTCTATCAATAATTTTTGTTTCAGGATTCTTTCTTCCATTTCGTGGGCCGCGGAGAGGTTCCTGTAGCATATTTTAATAGTAGGGACTGTTCCATTCACCTGGGCTGTAGGTATCTCGAACCGTGGACCACACTTTTCTCTGGCCGACGCTCTACCGACTGGGCTATGAGCAGTCTTAAAAATCTTCATGTACCTTCCTTTTAATGATCTCTTCGGCACATCCGTTAGTCTCCACCACTGATCAGGACCTGCCTTACTCTAACGAGTTCCTCGTCAACCTGCTCTCAACTGGAGCTGCGAGCGAGGGTACGGTTGACATAGGCACTGACAACACTCCGTTTGGCAACGTCGTTGACCAACCGCCAGCATTCATTACCAGCATTAAGGCACATTCCTACGTAAGTTTCCTGAGGGTGGGCTGCAGTGTGAAAGCTTACACACTGCAATCTTCACTACGAAAAAGAGTTCGTATGTTGGTTTATTGTAAAAATACAAATTTATGTCTATAAGAAATCAAAATGAAGGGAAAAAAAAGTATAAAACCAGGCAATCGGTGACACTAGAATGTCAGTTCGTAACTAACACATCGCGAACCCCACTAAGATAATGAACTAATAAATATGAACACAAACTCCAAAGCGTTTCAGGCATGAACCCTACACGTGAACCATACACATGAACCATACACGTGAACCATACAGTCACTCATGACAAAACATTTTAATGGTGACTTCCAGTCACGTGTGTTTCCCTAACGAAGCGTTCCTCCTTTTAAGCCTAAGTTCTATTGAAAAGTCTAGAAGCCTCAGATGAATGACGAGCCGCAAACCTTCCCGTTCCGTTGAGTGCTTCGTCTTGAAACGTTTCGAAACCTTTCCCAGATCACAAGAGGTTTGGAGCTTCACGAGTTTTCAATCACTTAAAAACATTTCCATTCCCCAGAGAGTTAAAAATAATAATCAAAAAGTCCATTTGATGAACGAATAATCGTCTCAGTATCAATAGGAAAAAAGCAATATAGGAGTGAGTTCAAAGAAAACTTTCCAAATCTCGCCTGGCTGTAATGAACCATTTGGAATCGATGGAGGTCGATTACCACCTGCATTTGACAAAGGGACAAAAAATAAAAAGGGGTCAGGTAATTTAATCAGATGATATTGGGCTCTTTTTTCACATATTCAATCCGGTTACTTTGACTCCACGGCCGGTTGAGTTTATGAGGCTTTCATTTTAATTGGATATGTTAACTGAGATAAGACGTCTTAATCCCGACCACCGCCGGTAATCAATTGAACTGTAGAAGGAAGATGCTGAAGGAATGTGTTTGATGAGACAAAAACACGCGGCCGAGCGGACAACATTTGGGATTCGCAGTCCACGGACCTGGGGGTTCGATTCCCTGCCGAGACAGAAATAAATGGCGCGGAGTTTCTTTCACTTGATGCCCCTATTCACCTAGCAATAAATAGGTACCTAGGAGTTAGAGCGCTGCTGCGGGCAACATCCTGGGGATGTGTGTGCTCGCGCGCGTGTGCGTATTAAAGATAAATATATATATACCAGATATGATAGAACAAAAATAGGTCGGGAGTCAGTGGATTAGACAACCGACAGTTGGAAAGGCGGGGCCCAAGAGCTAACAGCTGGATCCTGCAGGCATAAACAGTAGCAAACAAACGCAGTCTCGAGGACTGGCAGAAGACTTTCCGACTGAATAAGACTGAATAAGAGGAAATAGCTGTGGGGACTTGACCTTACAACGGTGGAAAAATATTCATTGGAGATATGATCACGATATGCAAGATCCTAAGGAAAATGATAATCCTTCAGAAGGAAATAAAGGAAACTAAGGAACAGAGGGACATAAGGACACATTTCTTTGGTGTGAGAGTAACAAATAAATGAGTTAGAAGAAGAGAACATTAAGCTAAAGACATTCACAGCTTTATAAACAAATCTGATGCAGATAAAAATAGAAGTGGCGAGACACATTAGATTAGTTCATCGTCAGGAGAGTTAAACCGATTACAGAGTATGTAAGAGAACTCTTAAGAGCACCGCTAGGTAGGTACGTACACACACACACACACACACACACACACACACACACACACACACACACACACTGTGTGTGTGTGAACAATTTTTATTGACAGTTGAAAGGCGGGCCGAAAGAGACAGATCTCAACCCCCACAAGCACAACTAGGTGAATACACGCCACACACACACACACACACACACACACACACACACACACACAACACACAAAAACGCACAACAATTATCAATTAAGGGCCAACCACGTTGCAGTGGAAGAAAAGGCGGTCTATTGTCCGCCACGGAAAGAACAAAGGTAATGAGACTCTTCTTACAATATACCCAACTTTTTCCTGGACATTGTAAAAATTGCTTGGGAAGAATTGAGGAGTAGCTGGAGAATTTTGGTCAGCCTCCTGTTTTTAAAAAGAGTCCCCCATGGCATGTTGCTAGTGTATAATGAAGATTTCTTGAGCAGAAATGCCATTTGGCTTACGATTGAATGTTTCTTTTTGAAATTGAATATGTTGCATTGTGCTTTGTTGTGATGTGGTATGTTGCATTGTGAGAGTGGAAGTGGATATTTAGATGGGTTGAATATGTGTATTTCTGTGTGTTTATGTGTGTGTGTATTTGTGTGTTTGTGTGAGAAAGAAAGAGATTTACGGACGAGTGTATGTTCAACCAAACTTTATTTACACTACGAGTCTTTTTCCAAGTGCGTATACCCCGAGCTTAAACACTCAAGTCACTCGCATGAATCTGCACTTAAGAAATGGTATTGGATGTGTACACACTTAGCGGCTTGTGAACATCTTTGTACTCTGTGTACGGAGGGGACCTTCTTGGCCTCCGTGTACGCAAGCGACCTCTTAGGTTCCCATGTACACAAATTACCTTAGTCCACGTGTACACAAATGACCTTATATATATTAACCTCTCACACCACTTTACCACCTTCTCAATCTCATACCTCATCCAGTTACCCCTCTTCCCTTTTCTCCTAATATACCCGTTTCCACCCTTCTCTCTCTCTCTCCTCTCTGCCCCTTTCCTCTCTAATTCTCTTCCCTCTCTCTGAAGGGCTGCTGGTCGCCAAGGGCGCTGGCCTCACCCATGTAGATTTTGTGTGCTGTTGTCGTAAGTTAATCCAAATTGGGCAAAGTCAATACAAATACCTAGAACAACTTGGGCCAAGTCTGTTGCCATCTCCGGAGCTTTAGGTTTCCTTTACCATAAACTTGGCAAGTTGGTTGTTTGGTGTTTGCTAATGTACAAGCTCGAGGTGATTGTTTTGGTGGTGTATGGTGATGATTGTGGTGGTTTGTGGTGGTGTATGGTGATGATTGTGGTGGTGTATGGTGATGATTGTGGTGGTGTATGGTGATGATTGTGGCGGTTTGTGGTGGTGTATGGTGATGATTGTGGTGGTGTATGGTGATGATTGTGGCGGTTTGTGGTGGTGTATGGTGATGATTGTGGTGGTGTATGGTGATGATTGTGGTGGTGTATGGTGATGATTGTGGTGGTGTATGGTGATGATTGTGGTGGTATATGGTGATGATTGTGGTGGTGTATGGTGATGATTGTGGTGGTGTATGGTGATGATTGTGGTGGTTTGTGGCGCTGCTTGCTTTGGTTGTGGTGCTGTATAGTAGTGGTGCCTGTGATGATATATGGTGGTGGTTGTTGTGATATATGATTGTGTTGATTGTGGAGGGGTATATATATAGTCCCTCAACACCATCATCCTATATCACAGTGATTAACCCTGTATCGCTCACAGGATAACAGAGATAACACCGGAGACTACACAGCAATACAGGGCCATCACAGCAGTCCTCGCAGGAATACAGGGACAACAGAGCGACGAAAGCTATTGAAATTTCGATTTTAATTGCACTAGTGGAGGATGGAGGGTACAGGGGAGTGATAAGAGGGAAATCTTATTGATTCGGTAATGATTGCAACGAGGGTGGTAAAGGGGAAGTGGGGGGGGGGGCATCGAGGGTGGTTAGGGGAAGGGGGGGGCATCGAGGGTGGTAAGGGGGAGGGGAGCAACGAGGGTGGTGAGGGAGGATTTACCTAACAGTTCTTATATAATATAATGTGCAGGTCCGAGATTCAACTCCTGGGCCCCGCCATGCTTTATTCGTTTAATGCAGTGATACACGACGTCTTCGTTTCTTGTCAAATCTTCGTTTTATAGATGGTGATATCCACAATTTCCTATTCTATTTCGTTCCATTTCTTTGCTGGGAATTTTGCATAGCTGGATCATGTCCCCTCTACTTCTCCTTTCCCCCAACGCAATTAGGGGTCAGTTTCCCGCAGTCTAACCCCCTAGTACATTCACGATAAATTCCTACACCAGTCATGTAGGAAAACACTACTTTTAATTGTTTTTCTGAGGTGGGGGTTCCAGGCTGATGTTACATATACTAGCACCCGTCGGATATATGCTACATATACCGAGGTAAAGGGGTAGGGGGTGTGGTAGCTTGAGGTAAGGGAGGAGGGGGTGTGGTAGCTTGAGGTAAGGGGGGAGGGTGTGTGGTAGCTTGAGGCAAGGGAGGGTGTGGTAGCTTGAGGCAAGGGAGGGTGTGGTAGCTTGAGGTAAGGGAGGGTGTGGTAGCTTGAGGTAAGGGAGGATGTGGTAGCTTAAGGTAAGGGGGTGGAATTCTATAATAAGGGAGGGACAATGTACAGTAGCCTCCTAAGGGAGGGTGTGTCAATGAAAAGGCAAGAGGAGTGCTGGGGTACTCAGGAAGCCAAAGGGAGAGATTGAGACGAGCCGTAGCAAAGTGGAGGGGGGGGGGAGGGAGCTGAAGCGAGGAAAGGGAGAGAAGGTGAGGAGACAGAGGATGAGGATGGAGGAGATATGAAGAGCTTCCTCATAAATATTCACCAGAGATGAATACCACAGGGCGAGTCCTTGCCACACCAGCAGTTGACTGTTTTCCTCCTAACAAAACAATATATAAATATATCGCTATACTGGAGTGAGCAAGGTCATTATCAGGAGAAAGCACCAAGCCGTTATGACTATACAGCACTTGGAAGGTTAAAAAACAAGATATTAAGGATTTAGGATAAGACGGGAAAAAGCGAGACCCGTCGCTCTACCGTCCAGTCAAAGTGGTTGGGCACCATTCCAGGGAGAAAACAGCAACATGGAAGCACGCCAATACCAGTCCATATCTTGGTATCTGTGGCGCAAACAATGGTACCTGTCGTTATCATTCGGTACAGAGTTTGTGAAGAAAAAAATCATGTATAATTCTACTGAGACCAAATTGTCTTTTGTGGTCAGTTTTTTTGTGGTCCAATTACCAACTTCAATGACAAGATAGATGGATAATACATGGATAGGATGATCAGATACATGTGTGTATATGTAGACAGGTGGATAAAGAGACAGCTGTATGCATAATTAAACAAACAAGCTGAATTAATCTATTAGCGTTATCCTTGACACCTGTGTGTGATGGTTCGCGGTCACTGCTAGGTACTCGCCTTATTGTTCTTGAGGGGGTTGAGCTTCAGCTCTTTGGCCCCGCCTCTCAACCGTCAATTAACTGGTGCAAAGATTCCTGAGTCTATTGTGCTCTACATTTGAGTGTGTATGGAGTCTGCCTCCACCACATCACTGCCTAGTGCATTCCATTTAGTAACAACCCTGACGATAAAAAAAGTTTTTTTTCTACTGTCTCTGTGGCTCATTTTAGGTACTCAATTTCCACCTGTGTCCCCTTGTGGGAGTGCCACTTGTGTTAAATAAACTGCCCTTATCTACCCCTGTCAATTCTGAGAATTTTGTATGTAGTGATCATGTGTGTGTGTGTGTGTGTGTGTGTGTGTGTGTGTGTGTGTGTGTGTGTGTGTGTGTGTGTGTGTGTGTGTGTGTGTGTGTGTGTGTGTGTGTGTGTATTTACTATTTGTGCTTGCAGAATCGAGCAATTAGCTCTTGGACGCCGCCTTTCAAACCAATCTATTTTCCTCTTATTATATTTACTACATTCTCAAGTCGATTCTCAAGTCACAATCAACTTGAGAATGGTCCAGGACGGACCAAAACGTCGTCGTCCCTTCACTTTCTAGTGTGTGGTTTGGTCAATATCTATAAGAATACTCTCCATGCTGTATCTTGGGTATCTTGGGCATAACTATGCCCAAGCTAAAATATATAAACTTAACCAAGCTTCAGAACTATCTTCAGAGGAAGATACAGCCGCTGAGAACTCTTCCCCCTAAACACTCCCCACACCCCAAAAAAAAAACACGTAAATTTTAGATTTTTCGCATTAGGGCTGCTCCATCACACCTGTGAGCAAATAAGCGGGTGCGGCTCCTCCAACCTGGTACTTGGTGATGGGCTCGATTGACGAGTAGAGTGTCAGACTAGTTTCTGCCACTGGGAGTTGAAGGAAAAAAATTAACCGCATTGCCATTAGTAATTGCGTGTGTGTTCGCGCGCGCGTGCGTTTTATTTGTGTATCTTGAGATGTATTATTTAATTCAATATTTATTACATGCCTGAGGACCAAGTGTGGACAATACAGAGGAACATGACGAGAAGTCAAGGACGTAATACCAAACTGGTACTTTCAAGGGCTCTCTCTCTCTCTTGGGGCTGGCAACGCTGTGAGGTCGAGAAGAGACTTTTCAACCCTTAATTGTGCGTGGTTGAGGAGTCCAGCGCCTCCTCCTCCTCCCCGCCACTAACGAACCTCCGGTCAAGAGGTGTGAGAGAGAGAGAGAGAGAGAGAGAGAGAGAGAGAGAGAGAGAGAGAGAGAGAGAGAGAGAGAGAGAGAGAGAGAGAGAGAGAGAGAGAGAGAGAGAGAGAGCAAGAGGAATAATCTCAACCAAGAGGCCAATTAAGACACAAATTTAAGCAAATCTGTTAACATTTGCTTTACACTTCTCTCCCGTTTTCTACCTCATTTTCTATGTCAATTGAAACCTCCGAAACCGATATGTGTTCTCTTGAAAAGGCATCTCGGTCTCTGACATCTCCCGAGCAGGAGAAAGACTGCGTTGTTTAATTGAATTTACATGAAAACTTGGACCCCTAACAGCGAGTGCGTGTAGAGGGCTTAAGTGATTGACTGGAGGGCTTCGAGTGCAACTGGATAGCTACTACAAGAGCCTCTCCCTCCCTCCTCATCCCCCACTCCTCTCTCTCTCCCGTCCCTGTCTCCATCCCCCATCCCTTACTCTTCATTCTCTCCTTCCTTCCCCCCCCCCCCCTATCTCTCTCTCTCTCTCTCTCTCTCTCTCTCTCTCTCTCTCTCTCTCTCTCTTTCTCTCTCTCTCTCTCTCTCTCTCTCTCTCTCTCTCTCTCTCTCTCTCTCTCTCTCTCTCTCTCTCTCTCTCTCTCTCTCTCTCTCTTTCTCTCTCTCATCTCTTCCTCTCTTTACCCTTTACCCTAACTCCTCTTCCCTTTCCTACCATCCCTTCCTCTCCCTCTCATCCCTTAACCTCCCATGTCCCCTCCCCTCCTCTCACCTTTTGCTCCTATCACTTCTCCCTTCTCTCTCATCTATTCCCTATCTTGAATACTTCTTCTAGCACTGTAAGAGAGAGAGGGCGTTGGACCCGTATTAACAAAAATTCATCTAATGTGCAACAAGTTTACAATTCGAGTTCTGCTCGAACGGGAAGAATAAAACCGGAGGAGATAATGATCTGTGACGCAAAAGGATCACACATGGCATATATCCCTAGAAACTTGAACGCACTCACAAGCCACACTTCAACTACCTTTAGACTCGTCGGAGCATCAAAAAACGTTGTGTTCAAAGAGGAAAAAAGAGGAGATAGCGAAGCAGTGATGATCGGGGGAGGGGGGAAGAATATGATAGATAGATAGATAGATAGATAGATAGATAGAGAGAGAGAGAGAGAGAGAGAGAGAGAGAGAGAGAGAGAGAGAGAGAGAGAGAGAGAGAGAGAGAGGGAGAGGGGAAAGAGGGGAGAAGCAGTGTCTCAGAGGAAGTAGATATAGGACAAGTGGAGGACCCGGAGAGACAAGTGAGAGAAAAAGAGTGACTAAGGGAGAGTGGAGGGAAGGGAGTAGAGGAGGGAGGGGAGAGAAAAGGGAGGAAGGGTAAAGGGGGGGGGGAAGAAAGGGGGAGCGAGAGGGGTTAAACGAAACTGAAGCTGAAGCGGATTAGAAGACAACCTGAAGACCCAACTCAGCGTCTAATAGGCTGCAGGAAGCGACCGAATAATCAGCCGGTAATAGGGAGAAATAAAAAAATGGCCTCAAAACCCATTTACACAGGAGATGAATCAGTGAATAATGCAGTGACACGAAGGGGGGGCGGCGAGAGGGCCCCCTCCCCCCCATTACGCCCCATTACCTGGCTACTCCTCACCAAACTGCCACCTATAATCTACCCACCTCGAGAGACACACACACCCGTTACGGGCTCACCATAGCCCGTGCTACATGGACACTTCGTTCTGAGTAGCTAAATCTGAAACAACAACAACAGACAGACACACACGACCACTGATGGTACAAGACAGCTTCGATTGCCTTATGATGACCCGGGAGGTGGGATTAAAGTCGCGAGGGACCAGGGAGAGGATCAGGATAAGGAGGATTGAATGTGAGGATCAGGATAGGGAGGATTGGATGAGAGGATCAGGAGAGGAAGGATTGGATGAGAGGATCAGGTTAGGGAGGATTGGATGAGAGGATCAGGTTAGGAGGATTGGATGAGAGGATCAGGATACGGAGGATTGGATGCGAGGATAAGAATAGGCAGGATACCAACAACACGTGTGAGAGTGCTGGGCGTATGTGTCCCATCGCATTGTGTCTCATCGCATTATATTTCATAGACTGAATAAGAACGTAAATCTCACTGCCAGATTATCGAATGTTACGAAAACAAACATCAGCAACACTGCCAACACCGTAGGCAGTGTTGCTGGTGTCCACGCAACACCTACACTTCCTGAGCAGTGTTGCTGATGTACACGCAACACCTACACCTCCTGAGCAGTGTTGCTGATGTACACGCAACACCTACACTTCCTGAGCAGTGTTGCTGATGTACATGCAACACTGCAACACCGTAGGCAGTGTTGCTGGTGTACACGCAACACCTACACCTCCTGAGCAGTGTTGCTGATGTACATGCAACAATGCAACACCGTAGGCAGTGTTGCTGATGTACACGCAACACCTACACCTCCTGAGCAGTGTTGCTGATGTACACGCAACACCTACACCTCCTGAGCAGTGTTGCTCATCGATTACACTCACAATATAAAAAATATATATCAGAATAATTATATTTCTATACACGGAATACGTGCACCAAGAATTAGTCTTTAAATACAAAATACATCAGAGGAAAACACATTTGTTTTTAATATCGAATACATGCATCAGGAACATCCATTTGTTTTCATGATATTAAATGTGGTTTCAGTATTATGAAATACATATTCGGAAAAACCACATGTAAAAAAATAGAGAATGGTACATGCGTTTTCAGCTTAAATCGCCTTCATCAGAGCAAAGTAAAATGACATAAGTAGAAAGTAGAAATATATATACATATATATTAATATCAAAGTGTTCAGTGAGGATCCACAAGGTCTTCTCTGAGTACTCTTTATTTTCTTCTCCGAGGCTATGGGTCCCTACACTTGCACCAGAGGTGGTACCCCTCCTATTATGGGGTATAAAATACATATACATATAATGGGAAAATTGATATTTTCGACGTTTATATACTGTATTCCCCTAAGATTATCACAAAAAAATAAAGTCAGCACAAAGGTTAAAACAACATAATTCAATGCTTTATAAATTTGACTGTTCATAATGAGATTCCCTGAGGGACCACTAAAAAAAATAAAATGAAAAAAAATGAAAAAAATGAAAAAAATAAAAATGAAAAAACTATTACTATTAAATAGAAATAACAAAGGTGGAGGAAGGGGGGCGGGTCAAGAAAAAAATTACTAGGCTAATTTATATAAAAATAATCATTAAGTAAGTGATGTTTCAATTTAAGGTAATATAGCATTTACCTGTAGATGGGCTTGTGAGGTCTATAATTCATAACGAATCTTCTGCTATATTATTCTGACTCGTGGCGTTTTTTTTTTAATGGTGAATAATGTGACGAGGATTCTAACATGTAACACAAAGCTGTGTGTAAATAGCGAAACAGCCTGATATGATAACCCTTAATGGCTACTGATTTATAATTGACGATGGAAGAGCAATCACTCAATTACCAGACAGCGGGGAGAGGAAGAGCCGAGGGTAGCGAGATGGCAGAAATTTGCTCTTGTGACAAGAGAGAGAGAGAGAGAGAGAGAGAGAGAGAGAGAGAGAGAGAGAGAGAGAGAGAGAGAGAGAGAGAGAGAAAGAGAGAGAAAACGCTAAGTCAGAATGACTATATAGAGCTTAGAGAAGCACAGATAAATAGGAAAGAAGGGATATATATATAAATAATAACGCAAGGCATAAGGAGTTCGGCAGACGGCTGCTCTCATGACGATGAGGACAGTGAGAAAGATAGCCAGAGAGCAGCAGCGAACAAGGCTATTGTGACCACCAACTAAACATGCAGACCAACACAATTATTAGCCATCTGCGACGCCAGAGGATAATACAATCAATCAATCAAGTGGACCTAAGGGCCACGTGTGATGAAAGCACGACCCTTATTTCCCAAGTCCATTCGGCTCGTGATCCCTCAACGCCTCGGCCTCCTTTTTTTGTCTGTATCGAGCCGAAGGCTACTTGCCAATTTTCTACAATCAATTGTACGAACAACATTTCTTTTTGTTTTCACTAAGCAACGTGTGTGAGGAGAAAGCGAATGAGATCTTGGACGCTAATTAGGTTGAGCTTGGTTTCTGACCTTCTACGACTGCTCCCACCAGCAGCAGCGTCAAACAAACACGTATGTTTGTGTAATTACAAACAATAAAGCTCTCTACGACATGTGTGTGTGAATGGTGTATTCAGCGCCAGCATCGATCACTGATACCACTCACAGTCGTTAATTTAAAATGACGAATTAGTGAAAACACGGAAAAAGCACTCAGTGTTATAGGAGCCCCGGAGGCGGTTCATAGACGCTGATCCAAAATGTGCTTTCCACATTCTTAACACAAGTGCGTGTTTGTTCGTGGAGATGTAAAGAGCAAGGGGGCACACGTGAAGTGGTCTTTTGGGTAGATAAGGTGAACAGAGACCGCCTTAGATCAGCATGTAAGGGAAGAGGTCAATGTCTGCACAATGGTAGCCGCTTGTTGGTAATGTTTGGTGATGGTGTGTGTGTGTGTGTGTGTGTGTGTGTGTGTGTGTGTGTGTGTGTGTGTGTGTGTGTGTGTGTGTGTGTGTGTGTTGTAGCACTGACTGTAGGCACTCTCCTAGATGTACTCATTCAAATGTACTCACTAAGATGTACTTACATGTAGTGACCAAGATGAGCTTGTAGAAGGCAAGCTACTTTTGTATGCCTTCTGAACATTTTGTAGTTTAAAGCAATAACTCCGTTTCCTTTTTTAGTTTTATTATATTTGCTTTTAAAAATGTGTCTTAAATCAACATCAACTACACTGTTCAGTTTATTTGCAACTCTCTTACAGTTCTTGCACTGAAGTCTGATATCTATGACTAACACTTAAGTTCTTTCTGATATCTATGACTAACACTTAAGTTCTTTCTGATATCTATGACTAACACTTAAGTTCTTTCTGATATCTATGACTAACACTTAAGTTCTTTCTGATATCTATGACTAACACTTAAGTCCTTTCTTTATGTGGCGATGGTTTCGTCCAGGAGCATTAACAAGCCATGGCACGAAAGGGCGTGGTAGGAGATAATTGTTTCTGATATGATTCTAATGCTGAAGTTCTTTCTAATATATATTTGACTTTCGTCCACCACGTTCAGAGGTGTAAGTGTGAGTGGCAGTCCTGGGGAAACAGTACACCTGGTGAGACACAATACACAATTGTGGATATACTTGAGGAATTTAGACACCAGCTAACCCATGTTAGTTACATCTAATAAATAGCTAAATTAGTAAAGCATGTCTCGGCAAATGTTTTCAAGGTTTGATATTATTACAGATAAGTCATGATAATCGTGGCTTTGTCTGCTTGGATGCATCAATCTTATTGCGCACTCGCGCGTGTGTGTGTGTGTGTGTGTGTGTGTGTGTGTGTGTGTGTGTGTGTGTGTGTGTGTGTGTGTGTGTGTGTGTGTGTTCATCATGGTTGCTTGTCTGTTTCTCTGTTACCTCCCTCCTCACCTTATTCAGGGAATGAGGGAGAGAGAGAGGTAAGGAGGGAGGGAAGGAGGAAGGGAGAGAGTGAGGGAGGGAGGTATTTGGTGGAGAGCAAGTTAGACATTCAGGACACGACGGATGATAGGGCCAGTGTGTGTTCCACCACAAATGTTTTTTTTTTTTTTTAAGGGGGCTGCTCGCTATCACCTTTTCCTGCTTTTTTCCCTTTGACATATGCACACACACACACACACACACACACACACACACACACACACACACACACACACACACACACACACACACACACACACACACAATACGAAATATAAAAGATAAAATAATATATTGGAATTATGGGCCTTGCTGTTAAACGTAGTAGCGTCAGGAAATTAGGGAAGAGGGGAAGGAGAATAGGGGGGAAAGTGGAGTAGATGGGAACAGAAGAGAGGAAGGGGAAATTTGGGGAGGGCCGATCCCTCTGGGGGTTTCAATGACCAATTGATCGATAATTGTTAATAGTTGTATCAGAATTCACTGTTACCCAGGGGTTGTGTGTGTGTGTGTGTGTGTGTGTGTGTGTGTGTGTGTGTGTGTGTGTGTGTGTGTTAATAAAAGCACAACACTGGTTTAGGTCTCTAATATAACAATCTCAGTCTCTAAGTATACCTGTCTGTCTGTTGCCTGTCCATTCTGATTGACTGTCTTTATGTCTTCTGTCACTCTCCTTCTGTTCCTCTGATCAAATCTTTTCGTGAATACTTGATTTAAACATCACCTCACCGGCGTCTCTTCCACTCACTCTCCTCTCCCCTTCCCTCCCTCTTCCTTCTACCTATTTCTAATTTACTTTTCTACAGCTCTCCTTATACTTCCTAGCGATCACTCGGGTCCTGTCCCTTACCAGCGACCCTTCACCTCCCATTCCTTTCCCTCATTTGTTAATTCTTTACCTCATCTTCCCTTAACTCCCTTCCCTTAACCCCCTTCCGCCAATTCCACCCACTACTGTAAAACATTACCTCTGTCCTCCTGTTTGTGTGTACAGCGTTGAGTATTACGTGTTCCTCTGTTTCTTATCTCTCTCTCTCTCTCTCTCTCTCTCTCTCTCTCTCTCTCTCTCTCTCTCTCTCTCTCTCTCTCTCTCTCTGTTAAATCTCACCTCTGTTCTTACTCTTCGTATCTAATTTCTTGTTTTTATATCTTTTTTTCTCGTTTGTGTCACCGTAGTTTGTCACCTTCACATGTCACCGTAGTTTGTCACCTTCACATGTCACCGTAGTTTGTCACCTTCACATGTCACCGTAGTTTGTCACCTTTATGTGCGACATAAAAGCAGCAGCATGATGTATTGTCTCTTTGTGCCTGTCACAATAATGTGTCATCTTTGCACTTCTCCCTACCCCCTCCCCCCCCCCCCTCCTCCTCATCAGAATTCCTCCCTCCATCTCGACTGTTCCCTCCCTTCCCCCCCGCCCTACCACCATCTCGCCAGTTCCTCCCTCCCCCAAGACCCTCCTTGTCTCCACCTCCTCAGAGCGAGTCTCCAGCTTCCTGATGGTCAGTTGGTGCTGGCCCCAGGAGACACGCCTCAGAATCCCAATGATCCTTAGTCAATATGGGGACAGGAGGGGATGTGGGAGGGGGCTCTGCTGCCTGGGAGAGGGTGGGAGAGGTTCTGCTGCCTGGGAGGAGAGGGTAGGAGGGGCTCTGATGCCTGGGAGAGGGTGGGAGAGGTTCTGCTGCCTGGGAGGAGAGGGTAGGAGGGGCTCTGATGCCTGGGAGAGGGTGGGAGAGGTTCTGCTGCCTGGGAGGAGAGGGTGGGAGGGGCTCTGATGCCTGGGAGGGGAGGCAGGGTTGACATGGTGCCTGGGAGGGGAGGTGGGAAAGGGCGTGGGCGTTAATGGCTGGGAGAGAAGGAATAAGTGATACTGACTGATGGGAGTGAGGAATGGGGGCGTTAGAGGGAAGGGAAAGAAGGGGGGAGGGGGCTTGTTAAGCATGGGACGTAAATGGAAGAGGAGTTGTATGGTGCTTTAGATGGGTGATGGAAGGGGGGGGGGATGTTAGTTATTGTAAGGGCGTTATCTTTTAAGTACACACACACACACACACACACACACACACACACACACACACACACACACACACACACACACACACACACACACACACACACACACACATCACGTGCTACACCAAACAAGGACATTACATACATACACTAATTTTATAGAAATTGAAATGAGTCGTGTATCCAAGCCACACACCCGACCCCACCCAGCTGAGCGTCATGCAAGCCTTATAATACTGCTCTGTATGCATGCTACATGTATTAATTCCTTATGTCATGCTCGTATATCATGAACGAGTATTACCCACCCCCCTGCACGCACGCACGCACGCACACGCACACACACACACACACACACACACACACACACACACACACACACACACACACACAGGGATCCAAGAGTCGGGATCCAAGAGTCAATGCTCGATCCTGCAGACACAACTAGGTGAGTACACACACACACACACACACACACACACACACACACACACACACACACACACACACAGGGATCCAAGAGTCGGGATCCAAGAGTCAATGCTCGATCCTGCAGACACAACTAGGTGAGTACACACACACACACACACACACACACACACACACACACACACACACACACACACACACACACACACACACACACACACATACACACACACACACACACACACACACACACACACACATGAATGAACACAGCCACTGCTTCTCACGGAATAATATCATCAAATATTCAACCATTTTCGATATTAAATTCCCCCCCCCCACTCCCCAAAAAAAGGAAGACTCCCCAAAATTATATAAACAAATTATAATCCTCCTTTCACAATAAAACATTTCAACTATAACTACGCTATAATAAAGCAAGATCTACCTAATAAAATCCACTGCTTCCCCCCCCTCCCGCCGCCCCCCCAAGAAAAAAAATAAAAAAAATAATAGCAAATAAAAAAAAGGTCTTACTAAAGGCAGGCGAGGAGTAGCCTCGACAAATTGGTAGTGATCTGTAAGTCTCCCAGAAGGGTCAGAGAAGAGGGAGGTCCCCCACAGGGATTCGAACCTGTATATCGGGTCAACCAGAGTACGATGGAGACCTATTGTGTGCAGGCGCTCTTCTTCTCTGTCTGTCTGTCTGTCTGTCTGTCTGTCTCTCTCTCCCTCCCTCACAAGTCGAGCCTGGCCTCGGGCCGGGCTTGGGGAGTAGAAGAACTCACAGAACCCCATCAAGCAGGTCTCTCTCTCTCTCTCTCTCTCTCTCTCTCTCTCTCTCTCTCTCTCTCTCTCTCTCTCTCTCTCTCTCTCTCTCTCTCTCTCTCTCTCTCTCTCTCTCCCTATCTCTCTCTCTCTCTCTCTCTCTCTCTCTCTCTCTCTCTCTCTCTCTCTCTCTCTCTCTCTCTCTCTCTCTCTCTTTTGTTCGTGCCAATCCGGCTCGCAGTAATTATTATTGATTATGGGTGTGTTTGGTTTACACTTAAGAGAGGGGGGATCGTATCCAACTTTAGTAGTTCTTTGTTTACCTCGGGGTTTACTATTGATTGTACTACTTTACTACTGGGTGTGCTATTCTAGTTTACTCTTGGTTGATACACTGGTTTACTATCGGTTGTAACAGTGGTTTACGATTGACGGAGCAAGTCTTTTGAGTTACACGTTTATATTATAAGGCGCACTTAAAGGAATTAAAATCCCGTTCAGGTTTTGTAGTAATCTGAAATCACAAAATAATATATATTGTTTATATTTAGTTATATATACACTCTCGTTTAAACATATTAGCAAATTGCATTCATTTGGCAGTGTTCAGTGCATTAAATTATTTCAGAGATCTAAATCACAGTGTATCTCATATTCAAAAAAAAAAAATATGTATTTTGTAAATAATTTTTTTTTAATAATTGTAGGAAGCCAATTTAACCGATTACAAATATTATCTGGAATATTCAAAAGCCCATTACGTCCATTAGGATGAGTTCACTCATCGCAAGATATACACACACACAAAAAAGAGGATCAAACTTTCAAGAATTAATTACTGAAACTCTAAACTACAAAACCAATATCAGCATTTGGGCATTAATTAAATACCACATAAGGTAAAACTCGCACACCGGCCTTGAATTCCTTAACGCTTATACCCTTTTTCTCCGGCCCCTTCTATTTTCTGGGGTGATGTAGGGGAGTGAGGGAGAGGGAAGCCAAGGGGAGGGAGGGAGAGGGAAGCCAAGGGTAGGGAGGGAAGGAGAGGGAAGCTAAGGGTAGGGAGGGAGAGGGAAGCCAAGGGTAGGGAGGGAGAGGGAAGCCAAGGGTAGGGAGGGAGAGGGAAGCCAAGGGTAGGGAGGGAGAGGGAAGTCAAGGGTAGGGAGGGAGGGAGAGGGAAGCTAAGGATAGGGAGGGAGAGGGAAGCCAAGGGTAGGGAAGGAAAGAGCAAAAGGAAGAAGCAG
This sequence comes from Procambarus clarkii, assembly GCF_040958095.1. Taxonomy (NCBI): domain Eukaryota; kingdom Metazoa; phylum Arthropoda; class Malacostraca; order Decapoda; family Cambaridae; genus Procambarus; species Procambarus clarkii. The sequence goes on along the minus strand of NC_091166.1, from coordinate 43,190,381 downwards.
ATAAAAAAGGGAGAGAAAGAAGGAAGGAAGGAAGAAAGAGTGGATATGGGGAAGTCAAAGGTTTGAAAACAATAGGCAAAAAACAAACGTGACGAAGGGAGGAGAAGGTAGGCAAGGGAAGGGAGGAAAGGAGAAAGAGGGAGTAGGAAATGAAGAGGATGGAGGGATGAGGAAAATATGGAAGAGGTGAGAGAAAAGGAAGAAGGGATGATCCTGGAGAGGCTCTAAGAATCCAGAGATGAAGTTGCATCAGGAGAAAATATGAGGGATTTTGTATGGGAGAAAGGGACGTGATAGAGATGAGAGAGAGAGAGAGAGAGAGAGAGAGAGAGAGAGAGAGAGAGAGAGAGAGAGAGAGAGAGAGAGAGAGAGAGAGAGAGAGAGAGAGAGAGAGAGAGTCAATCTTACCCTGCAATACGCTACTAACTCCCCTTATTAATCTGCCCCAAACAAGATAACGCGTAGAATTGTCATATATCAGTTAACGTCACAGCCGCTCCCTCCGGTAACAAGGTACTACTAACCGACGCACCTGTAATTAGAAGATCACCGAACACTGGCACAGGTTCCGGCGCACGCTGGCATGGTGCTGAATTATCCGGTGAAAGCGCCAAGCCATTACGACTATATAGAGCCATGATGGGGCGTCAACCAATGGTATGTCCCATACTGACTTTCCCTATGAATCCTCCGCATAACTCCCCGTCAGTTCTACCGTTATATTCACGCCTATTGTGTTCACCCAATATTGTACTTAATTCATAGTAACAACAAAATGAGTATACATAATATACATAGTATATATATAATGTAATATATAATATATAATATTTTATACATAATATATATCGCTTAGGGCAGAAGTACTTTCGTATATTAATACATCTTCAGAAGGAATTCCTCCTGAAGATGTATTAATATACGAAAGTACTTAAGGAAATTCCTGTTTCAGTTCTTCCTCCGTGGTCTGACAATGTCACTATATATATATATATATATATATATATATATATATATATATATATATATATATGTGTGTGTGTGTGTGTGTGTGTGTGTGTGTGTGTGTGTGTGTGTGTGTGTGTGTGTGTGTGTGTGAGAAAGTTGCATGAACGCATCATTGGTGCTGTGGTCACGGTACTGTGTACGTTTAGGGGTGATCCTGGACGGCATGGGTTCGAATCCTGGCCGGGTCAAAGAGTTCTTAGTGATATATATATATATATATATATATATATATATATATATATATATATATATATATATATATATATATATATATATATATATATGTATATATATATAATATATATATATATATATAATCTTCTACCACAGACGTGCCCACACATTTACAATGCTAACCAACACATATACATTTCTTCTGTCTTTCATGGACAGGATTAGAGATTTGTTATTAATATGTAGTTTAGTGATTTATTGAACAATGAACCACAGAAGAAATGATCGTAGTGCTTTTTTTTTCAAAACGCTAATCTAACATGGGTTAGTAATGGTAGCGGTGTAGTGTACAGGAGCAGGCACTGATCCTCGCCTTGTAGGTATTACGACGCAACGGCGTGTCAATAGCTGCCTTTATGACCCGGGTCCGATAACGCTAGTCTTTGATGTCCAACTTCGCCATCAATCTGTGGGATTATCGCACTCTACAGTATTCCTCTACAGCCTCAACTGTTTTGTGCGCTGACTGTTGGTTTCACTTGTACTGACTGTTGGTTTCTCTCGTACTGACTGTTGGTTTCTCTCGTACTGACTGTTGGTTTCTCTCGTACTGACTGTTGGTTTCACTCGTACTGACTGTTGGTTTCTCTCGTACTGACTGTTGGTTTCTCTCGTACTGACTGTTGGTTTCTCTCGTACTGACTGTTGGTTTCACTCGTACTGACTGTTGGTTTCACTCGTACTGACTTTGTTTTGCTCGTATCAACCGCTTGATTTAATCTTACTGACGATCCGACATATATGTAATGCTTAATATTCGACGTCTTCATACTGCGTGTACGATTTCGCCGTATTTAATGTTCGAATTCATCCGCATTTACCGTTCGATTTCTTCATATTGAAAGCACGTGTTGCATTTCGTCCGAACTGTCGTGTTCCAGAGCTACAACAACTCGTGTCGGAGATGATCTCAGGAAGATATCGGAAATGTAGATAAGTGTATAGAGTTGCTCCTTCTTTGACTCCTCGCAGATGTCGTTCCGGATCAATGCGCTCGTTCATCGGCGTCGCAGCCCCTCACAGTGGCGTGCTTGTCTGAGGACATTAAAAGGTTGTTGGAGGTCTTACCAGGCGGTTGTGCCCTGCTTCAAAGTCCCGGCTATTGCCCCCTTGTTATTATTGTTAATTTTCTTGTTACCAATGACGTGTTGGAGGATTGGAGGTGCAGGTGGGGAAGAGGGGATGTGGGAGGGGTGCAGGATAAGAGGAAGAGGAGGAGGAGGAGGGGGGTACAGGAAGTACCAACCAGTTTAGTTGGGAGGGGTACGGGAGGGTGGTGTCGTTGGAATAGAACCAGCGCTCTTGACGACAAAATTGGACAGCCCGGCTCTCTAAACATCACCTGTAACAGACATTCGACGGTGAAACGGTTTCTCGTAGAGCCGAACTTTGTTGCAGTAATATACTAGACAGAGCATGCAAGTAAGCCCCATTGCAACAGCACATCCACGATCACATTCCCAGAGATATTAACTAATAACAATCACAGGGATATTCACCAATGATATTCCCAGGAATATTCACCAATAATATCTGCCAATGTTTGGACTACCACTGCGTGTGAACCACCTACGCTAAAGAGAAAATATATATGTATGAACATGTTGCCTAGCACACAATGTCTAAACTCAAGAAAATAACACCTATTATCAATTATAAATAAGATACGGTGGAGTAGCTATCCAGAATGCTGTGGCAGTTGGTGGTGGTGGTTTGTTGTGGTGGTGGTTTGTTGTGGTGGTTAGTTGTGGTGGTTTGTTGTGGTGGTGGTTTGTTGTGGTGGTGGTTTGTTGTGATGGTTAGTTGTGGTGGTTTGTTGTGGTTGTGGTTTGTTGTGGTGGTTTGTTGTGGTGGTTGTTGTGGTGGTTTGTTGTGGTGGTTGTTGGTTGTTGTGGTGGTTAGTTGTGGTGGTTTGTTGTGGTGGTGGTTTGTTGTGGTGGTTAGTTGTGGTGGTTTGTTGTGGTGGTTTGTTGTGGTGATGGTTTGTTGTGGTGATGGTTTGTTGTGGTGATGGTTTGTTGTGGTGGTTTGTTGTGGTGGTGATGGTGGTTTGTTGTGGTGGTTTGTTGTGGTGGTTAGTTGTGGTGGTTTGTTGTGGTGGTTTGTTGTGGTGATGGTTTGTTGTGGTGGTTTGTTGTGGTGGTTTGTTGTGGTGATGGTTTGTTGTGGTGGTTAGTTGTGGTGGTTTGTTGTGGTGGTGGTTAGTTGTGGTGGTTTGTTGTGGTGGTGGTTTGTTGTGGTGGTGGTTTGTTGTGGTGGTTGTTTGTTGTGGTGATGGTTTCACCACACACCTTTACGGGCTCACCATAGCCTGTGCTACTTAGAATTTTTTGTTCTGAATAGCTGAATCTAAAACAACAACAACAACAACATCTTTACACACAGGTTTCAGCAACATTCATTCTATAAAGTCTGAAGGAACAAAATATCAAGGCTTTCTGGGTTTAAAGAATAAAAATTAGGATAATTATTTGTTTAATTTTGACATGATCAGCACAAACAGCTTCAAATATTTTAATATTAATTTATTAACAATTCAGAATCAAGTCATATAGTATTGCGAGACATTCGAGGGGGGGGGGGTGAGGTTAGCATAGTGTCACTTGGCACTACTTTCTTTAAAACCAAACCTAACCCGTCCATGTTGGGCACGTACCTAAAAGCAATTACAGAGACAAATTGGGTGAAGCTAGACCCAATCATCTGCCCTTCAATTTTGGACAGACAGACTTTCCACCTATAAGCTGCTGCTATCATATATATGATGCAAAAGTGAAAATGAAAGGGAATACTCGTTAATAGAGAGTCGTGAGCTAAAGGTAATTAGGAAAGTGCGAAAGTATGTTGAATCTTTAGTATGACTATGGGCCGGATATAAGTCTGACCGTAGAACCAATACGAGTCTACCTGTAAGCCGAATACAAGTCTGACTGGTGGCTGGATATACGGAAATTAGCTCGTAAAGAATAAGAAACAAAACGATAAAACAAAAGAGGAATAGAATAAAATATTATTAAAATTGTAGCCTCACGGAGACGAATGGAAGAAGTGACGAGTTGACAGGACAGACAGCCACACGGCGGACAGATGGACTGACGGGTAATCAGAAGAACATGGATAACGTTCATCTCCGCTACTGATATTGAACGCTCTGTGTATAACACGCTGAAGAACAACCTCCCCCCCCCCTTACCCGTCAGGCAACCTGTTCCATTCATGGGTTAGTACGCACTCTTACGGCAATGTAAACACCCAGTTAAGAGAACCCGCGGCTTGTTTGACCTCAATTGTGTGACCTTGATATCAAGTTATCCTCGTGGTTATAGTGGTATATATTTCCAATGTCTAAGGGACGGTCCATGTGAAATTAGATAACGAGTTGAGCTGATAAGATTTACTCACACAGAGATAGACACATATGCACACACACACACACACACACACACACACACACACACACACACACACACACACACACACACACACACGCGCGCGCGCGCGTGCGCATGATCACCACAGAGTCAACACCATAAAAGCTGAATTAGACACTAACAGCCGCACCTCAGTGGTTCACGCTAACAGGTGACCGTGTCTGATCCATTCACCGACACAGTTTCCGTCTAACTGTTGATCCACATAAACTACACTCACAGTTTTCCCCTAACTTTCATGATGTGTGTAAACCAGTAACATGGGGAGTACTGTGTACAAGCTTAGGGTATACATAGGGAGTACTGTGACCAAGCTTAGGGGTATACATGGGGAGTACTGTGTACAAGCTTAGGGTATACATAGGGAGTACTGTGTACAAGCTTAGGGTATACCTAGGGAGTACTGTGTACAAGCTTAGGGGGATACATAGGGAGTACTATGTACAAACTTAGGGGGATACATAGGGAGTACTGAGTACAAGCTTAGGGGGATACATAGGGAGTACTGTGGACAAGCTTAGGGGGATACATAGGGAGTACTGTGTACAAACTTAGTGGGATACATGGGGAGTACTGAGTACAAGCTTAGGGGGATACATAGGGAGTACTGTGTGCAAGCTTAGGGGGATACATAGGGAGTACTGAGTACAAGCTTAGGGGGATACATAGGGAGTACTGTGTACAAGCTTAGGGGGATACATAGGGAGTACTGTGTGCAAGCTGAGGGGGATACAGTTTCTAAGCTCCATTTTCGATTTTTTTACTTTAAATTTAAATTTATATCTCATAATTATAAGCGAGTGCTGTGTCAAGTCTTTCCTTTAACATGTAAAAAAAAAATACAAATATTTCATTTTATGTAAATATTAAAAAAAAAAACTTGCAATCTCCACTGATTTCTTCTCCCTCACCGTTACCCACTGTTTTCTACCCGAGAGGTATTCCTTCCACCCCATTCCGGCAATCTTCCAGTTGGAGGAGCTTTGTTCCTCAAGATTGTATAGGACCTATTCATTCTGGACGGTATCAAACGCTTTCTGTCAATCAAGAACTATCCAGTCAGTCCACCCTTCTGTCTCCTGTTTTATTACTGTCATTGTGTGTGTGTGAACTCATGTATTTGTATTCATCTATTCGTGAAGTCAAAATCGAACTATGGCTCCTGGGTGCGTGTGTATATTTGGAGGGGTTTATATTTCTATATAAATAATACATTTTTCGAGGATATATATATATTTTTTTTGCTTTCTCTCCTTTATATTTGGAATCGCTAACAAAGGGGAAAATAGTCTATGAAGTAATCTATGCACTCAAGCCTACAACTGAGTGCAGCAACATGCACTCAACAGTAGGTTGTGCTACAAAGCAATTTCTATTAAACACAATATATTTACCTAAAAGATGTACATTCAACCGCAAACTCATAATCTGCATTTCTTCACACCAAAACATTTCACTCTGACAACTCTCGGTGTTGGAAGGAACTCTTGAGAAAGAGTGCATTTGTGCCCTGTTCAGGAGATATTCAGTATCTTCTACCAGTGCAGTCAAGCGTATGTGTTATCCCATGTGACAAGTTCTTCTTAGCTTATGAATACTCTGTTAAAGGCATGTGGGTGTATTGACCTGAATGTCCTTCAAGGCTCGTACTTCTTATCGTATATATTAGAAAATAAAAATGTACTGGGTTAGCTTCTGATGTGTCTACATCTAATCCATTTAGTTTATTTGTTATTCCTTATGACGAAGATTTTTTTTTTTGACATTTATGTGAGTCACTTGTCTCCAGATTACACACACACACACACACACACACACACACACACACACACACACACACACACACACACACACACACACACACACACGCACACGTGTGGTGTAAATCACGAAAATTAACACGTGATTAAAAATGTGACAGTGTCAGACCACGAAGGAAGAATTGAAACAGGAATTTCATTAAGTTCTTTCGTATTTAATAATACATCTTCGGAAGGATCATGGATTATTGCAGATAGTGATAGGTGGTGGATGCTGTAACAGGAAGGATGAAACAACATACTTACACCCGACTCAGTTCCTTCTTTACAACAAAGAAGAAATACAGAGTGAATTCGTTGCAAACTAAACGAGAAATTACAAGGAGAAATAAGAAAAACAAAAGAAATAGACTTCAATATCCCCCATTCCTTTCTATATTCCTTTCCTCTTCCCTTCCCATTTTCTTACTTTCTACCCCTGGGAACACCAACCTTCCACTACGTGATTGTGCCGGGGGGGGGGGGGGCAATGGGTGTCTCAATTATATATATACCATCTGCATAAACTCCCCATACGTCTGTAAAATGGTCTTGTGTCATACGAGACCGACCAAACATGTAAATCAGATGGGGCTAGACCCATGGGGTGGTGTTTGGGGACGGGGTCGGACCCATGGGGGTTGGAATGGGGGAGAGGTGGGGGAAGCGTTTGTCTTTTCGAGGCTTCAGTAGTTTTTGTTCCCACCTAACAACATCTGTTTGGGAAATGTAGATCTGACGAGCATTTGATACGCTGACTCAAGACTTTCTTGATGTGTGTGTGTGTGTGTGTTTGTGTGTGTGTGTGTGTGTGTGTGTGTGTGTGTGTGTGTATGTGTGTGTGTGTGTGTGTGTGTGTGTGTGTGTGTGTGTGTGTGTGTGTGTGTGTGTGTGTGTGTGTGTGTGTGTGTGTGTTGTATGTGTCTGCTTTAAAACACGCAGTTTTTAACTTTTGCTTTAGTGCTTCTTGATGTGTTAACTCGACACAAAATTAACTAAAAAAAAAAATCAGAAAAGACTTCATATACCAAGTCTTAACCAAAAACAATACAGCCAGGTAAAAACTAAGAGCCAACCAAGTAGCAAACAGAAATATAGTTATCCTTGTACGTAGACAAACGTAAACAAACCATACAATCTACCCCCCCCTCTCTCCCAATCCCATCTACTCCATCCCCCCCCCCCCCAATCAGCATTCTTACCAAGCCCAATCCCAAGTCATAGGTGAGCAAATATTATATATATATATATATATATATATATATATATATATATATATATATATATATATATATATATATATATATTATATATATATATAAAACGTCCCTTGTATCAAACAGTTTCATTACGTACTATGCACCAATCCGTCGACTTAACCATGAAATACAGCGCGACCCATAATGCCCTCCCGATAAGCCGGCCTCTGAACTATTTATCCGGCCAGAGGAACGAGCGATCGTCCAGGGCATAAATGATAAGACCGCCAACAGGACCGAAGGTTGGCGAGACCGAGAAGGTCCGCCAGACTGTAACGAATCGACTGTAGCTTCCGTTTCAACAACTGTTAAAATTGAATGAGAGAGAGAGAGAGAGAGAGAGAGAGAGAGAGAGAGAGAGAGAGAGAGAGAGAGAGAGAGAGAGAGAGAGAGAGAGAGAGAGAGAGAGAGAGAGAGAGAGAGCAAAAAATACAGCGTCTGGAATCCAACTCTCCCCCCCTACAATCCTCACCCCTCCCCCCAAACCCCTTCCTCCCCTTCTCTCTACACTTACTCCCCCTCCCCTTCCCCTCTTGCCTAATCCAAACAAATGCGTGTATGCAGATTAAAACGGCGATACGCTGATCTGTGATGTTGAGCGGCAGAGTGGGCCAAGCCAACCCAGGGAGAGGTGTGGGGGGCTAGGATGGGGGTAGGAGGTGGGTGGGGAGAAGATGGATAGGAGTTAGGAGGGATGGGGGTAGAGGGGGGGGGGAGAGGTAGCACCCATAGTGCAGCAGAACTATCGGCACACACAGGTCAATAGTGGTATAAAGTGGTAGCATATTTCACCTTCTGGGCCCCTAATTGAGGCTTTGAAGGGTGGTGGGGGGAGGTCCGTCAACACTTGCTTCAGTGGTGGGGGAGGGTGTTAGCTTACAAGTATATTTTACATCAGTACCAGGTGATCTGTTGGCGAACGTGTCCTGCAGAGCTTCCTGATGCTCCATATGGCAATTCCGTGCAATGGCTCATCATTGCAAGCACTTTCGACACACACACACACACACACACACACACACACACACACACACACACACACACACACACACACACACACACACACACACACACACACCTTTCCACTGCAGGAATGGTTCAAGATAACGCTAAAACCCGGCGCAGCTCAAACCTTTATGCGATTCCTTTAGTATGTTTAACTGTGCAACAAAAAACGAGTCTTCCAATAGAAGAGCGAGTCCGCGCGACGTCTCGCTGTATCCCACTGTGCCTCCGAGCTCACAGATCGCCTCAATACAACCCTTTAGCCATATGCGACAATATATTATTTATGATCAGGCCCGGCCGAAATTCAAAGGACTCTGATTGGCAAGGTCTGAATGGGATTTAATCGCATTTTTGCTTCTTGTTTGAGAAATGAGTTCGGCGTTGGCTAAGGGGGAGGCGACATGGTATTGGAATCATTAATTTTATCCGGCTGCTGCGGCTTCGATACTTTTGCTCTCGGAATTATGCGTGATCATTATTTAGTTCTCATTCACGGGCTCTAAATGGACCCGGATTGCTATTATTTCACATGATCGTTTGTGATATTTTACTGCCGGGAGCCGCTGAAAAGGAAAACATCAATCCCTTTCATACCGAAAAGAAAACGGGATGAGGTCAAAAGCCCCGAGGCCCAGCGTCCTCGGTGGACGCTCAATGCCGGTAGGACTTAAAAAAAAAACCGGTTGTGAGGTGGAGATGGTAACATGTTTCCACTATGTATCTGTCTACCAACAGCACTACCCGTAACAACCTGATTGATCAGCTCGTTACTAAGGGCGCTCAAGCACCAAGGAGAGTTCTGAAGGCTAGGAGCAATGAGTTCGAATCCAACAGTGTGGATTCGAACTGTCATAACTGTAGATAAGACAATCTAAGGAACATAAACTGAGAGCTCTTATCCATTTTCTTAATTTTCAGTCACGTCTGACGCCAAATAGGATTTTACAGACAGATTTTCTGACTTATTTCCATGGTTATTATACCAGAGAAAGTGGAGTCGGCTCCTGTAACGCATTCAGCTGTTGGTGTCTGTTCTTCACAACTGACAAGAGACCAGACCAAAATAACACGGACTTGGAGTTTAAGAAACGGTAAAATGTATTTTTCTTGTTTCCTGCATCTGTCTCTTGCTCTCTTTCTCTTTCCTTCTCTCAATCTTTCATCCTCTTTCTTCGTCTCAATTTTTCTTCTGTCTCTCTCCGTATCTGTCTTTTACCCTTTATTATGCACGTCACTTCACACACACACACACACACACACACACACACACACACACACACACACACACACACGCGCGCGCACACACACACACACACACACAGCTCATGATCAACTGGACATTTTTAGCGTACTTTCACAACACACAGAGTCAAGGTGTTGCAAGTAGTGTTTAAAACGCCTGGATGCAACGAGTAGTGTTGATGGTTCTCTTGCTGGTGGTGTTGCTGTTGTTCCTGATAGTGGTGATGGTGGTGGTGGTGGTAGAGGTTCTTTTACTGTTGACTATATTGTTGGTTGTGTTAATGGTTGTCCTGTTGGGGAGTGCAGGTGGTTCTTCTGTTGTTACTGGGAGGGCTCCTGTTGGTGGTGGTACTGTCGACTCTACTGTTGATGATACCGCTGGCTCTCCTGTTTTGCTTCAATTCCTGTTTTAGCCTCAGTAGGCGGCAGTTATCAACACCGCGACAACCACCACCATCACCAGACACAGTTAACCAGCCCCGCACCGGTTCTCACATCAATCAAAGCCGTGAAGTGTGATATTCGCATGCTAATTCATCACATACTTTCCACATTTTCTTGTCAAAATGTTCCGGGACTGTGTCTGTAATTTTGATCATTAACTCAGAACGTAAACGAATTTCCTGATTAATACTCGTTCATGTGTAGCTGTTTTCTATAAAAGCTTGACAGAGTATTAAATCAACATTTAATGGTTGGAAATTAAACGAGTATTGGAATATGGACCAATTCTTTATGGACACAAGCAACAAGGGAACTAGCAACGAAATGTTATTCGTACACACACACATTATATATATATATATATATATATATATATATATATATATATATATATATATATATATATATATATATATATATATATATATATATATATATTCGTTATGAGCATCAAGTCACGACAATGGGGTAAATGGTCACCAAATAAGACCCATTTGATCCCCAGCTGAGCCCAGCCCCAAACTGGGGACCATCTTAAGAAAGATGTACATCATTAACGTATAAAATAGGTGTACTTGGAGCCTGGACGCTGTTGTACATTAATATATAATGACGGTAAGGTGCCAATCGCCACGCGGGTGAGGAAAGCTGGCGTGCCTGGGGAAGGGAAGGGAGAGGGGTGGGAGAGGTAGTGAGGGAAGGGAGAGGTGGGGAGGAAAGGGATGGAAGTAATAATAGGAAAAGAGAAGACGATTAGCAAGACAGTGCTCGTCAATGTGTATATACGGGCGACTCCAAAGACGCATTCACCCATTTTAATAGGATTTAAAATACATTTTTTTTCAAATATAAATTAATATTACTTAACATTAGATTTTTTTAATAGTTAAGCTTAGGTTAGGTTAGGTGTTTGGGTACTGTTAGCAATTATTTGTATTTGTAGTACATGGGTGAAGCATTTACAGAGGTGCGATTCGAACAGAGGTCGTCGGTGAAGCATTTTTCGAGAAATGTTCGAACGTCATCAGTTGAGTCACCTTACCTTACCTTGAGGTGCTTCCGGGGCTTAGCGTCCCCGCGGCCCGGTCGTCGACCAGGCCTCCTGGTTGCTGGACTGATCAACCAGGCTGTTGGACGCGGCTGCTCGTAGCCTGATGATTAAAGCATTTTTCATACAAAAACAAGAGGTTTAGAGGCCGGATTAACGAGCATTTCTTCAATATTCAATATGAAAACGGGCAGCAAATTACTTAACACTGATTATTTTCGCACCTTTTCGGATCAATACGTCACTCGCATACTGTGTTCGAAACGCATTTCTTTAAATGTTGTAAACTGTACTATAAATATATAATTGCCAACAGAGCCAAAACTAACAACCAAACTTATCATAATAGTATCAATTTACACTTGAGTAAACACAGTTTTAGATTACAAATCTGAGACCAATTATGAAAGCGACTTTGTGGCTCTCCACAGCTCAGACGGGCACAGCCAGATGACGGGTTAAGCAGAGACGTCTGTCTTAAGAAAACTGTCGTAAGTGTCGTAAACTCCCCTGTATAAGCCCTCTCGCAGGGTGAAGATCATGCCAGTAGGAAGTTGTAGCACCTACACCAATATTCATTACGGTGGTTGGCTGAACAGGAAACAAGGTACATATGGCCTGTGCAACAGCCCAAGTAGAAATGCTAGACGAGTAGTGTTTACGGGGGGTAACTAGTCATTAGTATGAGAAGAGTAGTGTTTGCGGGAGTAACTAATCTGAAATACGGGAAGAATAGTGCTAAAACGAGTACCCAATTAGAAATCCAGGAAGAGTATTGTCTGCGAGGGATAACCAATCAGAAATACCAGCAAAAGATACTGTATACGAAGCGAGGAACGTTTGAAGCGTGCTTCTTAGACGAAAGAAGTTAAGGTAAAAGGGAATCAGAAGATGACACACGATGAGAAGTAAGGAAGAAGAGAAGGCTGAGCAGAGGGGCAGCAGACTCAAGATGAGCAGTAGGGCAGCAGACGCAGGATGAGCAGTGGGGCAGCAGACACAGGCCGAGCAGAGGGGCAGCAGACATAGCCTGAGCAGAGGGTCAGCAGACACAGCCTGAGCAGAGGGGCAGCAGACAGCCTGAGCAGTGGGGCAGCAGACACAGGCCGAGCAGAGGGTCAGCAGACACAGGCCGAGCAGAGGGGCAGCAGACATAACCTGAGCAGAGGGTCAGCAGACACAGCCTGAGCAGAGGGGCAGCAGACACAGCCTGAGCAGTGGGGCAGCAGACACAGGCCGAGCAGAGGGTCAGCAGACACAGGCCGAGCAGAGGGGCAGCAGACACAGGCCGAGCAGAGGGGCAGCAGACACAGCCTGAGCAGAGGGGCAGGAGACACATGCTAAGCAGAGGGTCAGCAGACACAGGCCGAGCAGAGGGGCAGCAGACGCGACTCTTCAGTGCTCACCGCTGGAGGCGTGTTAAATGACTACCGCCTTGTGATGGCTCCAAATTATAGTCATTTTCCTGCAATTGGCGTGTAGCGCCGCGCCATGCATAGCCCAAGGGGTATTGAGTGCGATTTATGAATCTCACTCGGTGGACCCCTCTTAAGGGCTGGGTTTGAGTTGAAGCTGGTGATTGGCTCGTTAGTCGGGAGAGTGACTGAGTGTAGTTCTGGAATTGCGAGCGGCAAGGGAGATCCAGGAGTGTGCGTTTTTGCAAACGTCTTAAGCAATGTTTGTGAATTCCGCTCAGGAGAACTGTTCAGACTTATTAAGGATAACGAATAGTTTAATTGTAACTATGGTTTTGTTATTTAATAAAAGTAGTATAGGAAAGTAATTTATAGTCAAATACAAATGGGCATTTTGTATGATTTAAATCTTCAGCTTCAGAACGTAACTGATAAATGATGAGGATAAATGACATACTGGTAATCACGAAACTGTGAATAATTTAGAATACTGTGGGGTCAAGGGTCTTTAATGTTCTATAAATATCCGTGACCCCACGGAAATGAGAAGTAACGTCCATCCTGGTGACAGGATGATCACCATGAAAGAGAATCATGGTGACTATGATTCTCTTAGACAAGTAGATAACGTCTACTTGTGTGTATATATATATATATATATATATATATATATATATATATATATATATATATATATATATATATATATATATATATATATATATATATATATATACACACAATTTGTTTCTGTATTCTCTTGTTCCTTAGTCAACGATGCAACATTCGCCATGTTGTGTATTGTTGTTATAGATTCAGCTACTCGGAACAAGTTCCAAGTAGCACGGGCTATGGTGAGCCCGTAGTGGACTTACCTGGCACAAGAGCGGTGATCTGTTACTGATTTCAGCAGGCTTTCTTTGCTAAGGTGACAGTGTTGCCACAACGGGTACTTCAGGTTGCCAGTGTTGCCACAATGTATACTTAACGTTATAAGTGTTGCCACAACCTTTGCTTTTATATTTTAAGGTAGATGAAGACAATTTTCTGTCGAATATTATTAAAAAAATTTATATTCATAAACAGAATATATATGTAAATATGTAAATACAGGAATACAGGATGGGTTTTATGATAGGAATAGTGTGTGTGTGTGTGTGTGTGTGTGTGTGTGTGTGTGTGTGTGTGTGTGTGTGTGTGTGTGTGTGTGTGTGTGTGTGTGTGCGCGCGTGTGCGTGTGTGCTTGTGTCAGAGCGAGACATAGAATAATACCAGGAATGCCTAGTTTAGTGATCTCGTCATTCACATACAAAACCAAAACCTATAACACTATATTCCTGCAAGTATCACTCACACACACTGAGGCTAATGAAGATGTTCTCTCCCCCCACACAGGTAAGCACCATGACCTGCCCCACGGACGACGAGGGCAAGCAAAAACTAGCCTTAATGCTGGCCGCTTCTCCGCTCCTAATGGCCTCCTCCACCACCCACAGTGTCCTACTGCCCCACCAGGTGTGTTGCATGACCAACTACCTTGCACACTGCAATGGTGTAATGTCCGCCTTCCTGCCATACACACTACAAAACGTATAATATATATATATATATATATATATATATATATATATATATATATATATATATATATATATATATATATATATATATTTATATATATAGGGGTACCACCTCTGGTGCAATTGTAGGGACCCACAGCCTCGAAGAAGATATATATATATATATATATATATATATATATATATATATATATATATATATATATATATATCGTTTTCTGCTTATTTATTATATACTTTATTACATATTTGTTTATGCATCAGTGTTCAACACACACAGGAAGGAACTCACAATAGACCATTAAATAGGTGATATGAACGGAAGCAACAGTTTCAATTGCAAATTGCTTCCCATTTTAAGCCTGTGATGGCAACTCCGTTTCTTCTCCAGCTCCCGGCCCATCGACTCCAGACACAGGTGCTTAACAAAGGTGTCCACAGGTTGTGCATCTCAACACTCTGCTATAACTTAACCCGTCTCTTTACAGAATTGTGTATTTCTTAACACGTACGACTTGTGTATCACGTACGGCTGTATACCAAGTACGGCTGTATACCAAGTACGGTTGTATACCAAGTACAGCTGTATACCAAGTACGGCTGTATACCAAGTACGGCTGTATACCAAGTACGGTTGTATACCAAGTACGGCTGTATACCACGCACCTGGATAATACCTAGCGAGGGTTTTGAGAATTCTACTCCCCCGGGATACTTGGTCCAACAGGCTGTTGCTTGGAGCAAGCTCACATATTCACTACAACCCGGTTGGTCCGTCACTTCTAACGGGAACATGTCTAAGTGCATCTTGAAGACATTCACCTTTGTTGCGGCAATAATGCGTACGGTGTAGTGTCATACACGTCTATATCACTGCATGCACGAGCCACTTAAACGAGGCCAAAATCCTTATAGTCTTATAAACAAATTAAAAACACAAGCCTCACAAAGGAGTACCTAACAGAATGGAGTCAACCAAAATGGGCATCATTAAAACGAGTCACGAAGGAGTACCGTAAACTAGTCATAAATACGAACAATAAACTAGCCTAGCAAACGAGTTACAGAGCATATGGCTAATAAACGAGTCACTGGAACGTGCCTCAAATAAGCCGAAAATACAGCCGGTCCTCATCAACACAGTCCGTCCTCATCAACACAGACCGTCATCATTAACACAGCCCGTCCTCATCGACACAGACCGTCCTCATCAACACAACCCGTCCTCATCGACAGAGGACAAATACTCATTAATCCAGCCGTCAAACCCCCTCTCTAATAATTAAAACACTTTACCCACGAATCATAACCGATGACGTTCGAAAATTTCTCGAACAGTGCCTCGCTGGCGACCTCTGTTCGAATCGCAACGCTGTTAACGCTTCACCCACGTACTTCAAATACAATTAATCGCCAACAGAACCTAAACACATATCACCTATGGTTAACTATACACTGAACTTTATAATATATAATAACCCATCCCCCCCCCCTCCCCTACATCACCAAAAAATTGGAAAATAGGGTCTCCTTAAAATTGAGCAGGTGACTATCGAGTACAGGTAAAACAGTAGGGGGTGAGGCGGGAAGGCATAGGGTGAGGGGAGAAGGTGATAAGTTTGGGTGAGGGGAAGTATAAGGGACAAGAGAAAAGATTTCAGAAAAAAAATAAAAGCAAAGAAATGTGTACGCACGCACGCACGCACACACACACACACACACACACACACACACACACACACACACACACACACACACACACACACACACACACACGCATGCACACACACACATACACGCACGCACACTCCCACAAGCACACTGTTGTTGTTATAAATTCAGCTACTGGGAACAAAAAGTTCC
Organism: Procambarus clarkii; assembly: GCF_040958095.1. Classification (NCBI taxonomy): domain Eukaryota; kingdom Metazoa; phylum Arthropoda; class Malacostraca; order Decapoda; family Cambaridae; genus Procambarus; species Procambarus clarkii. The sequence continues at coordinate 43,174,050 of NC_091166.1, read as the reverse complement.
AAGCAGCACAGGCTATGGTGATCCCGTAGTGGACTTACCTGGCACAGGAGCGGGGGCTGTAACTGGCGAATGAGTCTGGTTTGAAGGGAAACTCTAGTTTCCCTTGAAAACTCACAAACTTCTTCTTGTTATTATAGATTTAGCTACTCAAAACGAAGTGTCCATGTAGCACGGGCTATGGCGAGCCCGTAAACCGCACACACACTTCCTTACATAAAAAGAGAGAGAGTGGGGTGAGGGGGAATGTGTGTGGCGGATGTGTAAAGCTCGCCTGGTATTAGCGAGGTGCAGAAGAACGAAGAATGTGTCATAATGCCACACTGAACCCCAGGAAATAAAATAAAAACCCCACGCCGGAAGTCCTGTCTAATTCCCGTCAATTTGGCTCCGATGACGCAAGACTTAAGAACCCTTGCCTAGGTAAATTGGCCTGTACCATAATGAGCCTTCCTGCCTAAGTATCAATCAGTGCTTAATCAATGTGATCAAATTGGCCAGTAATTGCCTTGGCTGCCGACCCCGTTATTCGGGTCGTGGTTGCCCTGCTGGGTGTCTTCGCTAATCACCAATCTCTCTGATAATCATATCTGTTGGCCAATCCGGTTAATCGTTTTGGTGCGTGCGTTTCGGCTCCCTCTGTCTCGCCGCCTTCAGGGCAAAGCCAACAGATATCCCAAGTTTGTAACTCCGTCGTGATTTTCCGCGACGTGATGCGCCGAGAGGTTCACTCGTCTGATTTACCTTGCGATCATTTCGGGGCTCACCGTCCCCGCGGCCCGGTCCTCGACCAGGCCTCCTCATCCTCCGGGCTTAGGTAATCCTCCAGTAGTGATTTATAACGTGCAAACACATATCTCATTACCCTCCGATATTGCAATCATTGTACAGCTTCCGACCGAGTCAGTGACTACCCTCTACCTCTCCCTCGACCGACGACCCCTCTGTCTATGCCCCAGTTACTACCCTCGACCTCCCTCGACCGAGCCACAGCGAAGTCACTCGCTTCTGTCCCGCCAGACAGTGAAAATATAACCAAATCCTGAGCTTCGTGACCGATTGGAAGGTAAAGTGACTGGCCAACCATCAGAGCGAGAGGCCGCTGACCCAACCTCTGCATCAATTTCAACGAGGCTGTCAGCCGAACGCTATGTCCTTCGAGTCGAAGCCAATTAGGGGAACTTACCTCGCCGAAATCATTGACTCTGTATCCCAACTGTTGACTCACACGAAGGATGAGTGTATGGGTTAGTGACCACACGAGAGAGAGAGAGAGAGAGAGAGAGAGAGAGAGAGAGAGAGAGAGAGAGAGAGAGAGAGAGAGAGAGAGAGAGAGAGAGAGAAGAGGGGGGACATACTGTGAGTGTGTGTACTCACCTAGATGTACTCATGTAGATGTACTCACATAGATGTACTCACCAAAATGTATTCACCTAGATGTGCTTGCTGGATCGAACGTCTTTGATGATTGTTTGTCACTTTTTTCCTTAATAAATTTACATTTAAAAACTTTGTGTGTGTGTGTGGACTCACCTAGCTGTGCTTGTGGGGGTTGAGCTTCGGCTCTTTGGTCCCGCCTCTAACTGCCAATCAACTGGTGTATAGGTGTGTGTGTGTGTGTGTGTGTGTGTACAATCACGGAGTATCTTAGTCCTGAATATCGACAGAAAAAAACAGAAAACAATAAATCAATAGCCGACAAAAAGATATATGGAAATCGTGAGTGAGTGAGTGAGTGAATGAGTGAGTGAATGAGTGAGTGAGTGAGAGTTAAAGACGTGGTCACGGTGGTGATTGCCGCTCTGGGCTACAATTTCATACCAGTGCGCCGATCAAAGCTACAACCCGCAGGGCAGCTCACTCTCAGTGTGTGTGTGTGTGTGTGTGTGTGCGTGTGTGTGTGTGTGTGTGTGTGTGTGTGTGTGTGTGCATGTGTGTGTGTGTGTGTGTGTGTGTGCATGTGTGTGTGTGTGTGTGTGTGTGTGTGTGTGTGTGTGTGTGTGTGTGTGTGTGTGTGTGTGTGTGTGCATGTGTGTGTGTGTGTGCATGTGTGTGTGTGTGTGTGTGTGTGTGTGTGTGTGTGTGTGTGTGTGTGTGTGTGTGTGTGTGTGCGTGTGTGTGTGTGTGCATGTGTGTGTGTGTGTGTGTGTGTGTGTGTGTGTGTGTGTGTGTGTGTGTGTGTGTGCATGTGTGTGTGTGTGTGTGTGCATGTGTGTGTGTGTGTGTGTGTGTGTGTGTGTGTGCATGTGTGTGTGTGTGTGTGCATGTGTGTGTGTGTGTGTGTGTGTGTGTGTGTGTGTGTGTGTGTGTGTGTGTGTGTGTGTGTGTGTGTGTGCATGTGTGTGTGTGTGTGTGTGTGTGTGTGTGTGTGTGTGTGTGTGTGTGTGTGTGTGTGTGTGTGTGTGAACACTATATACGTGTTTCCAATAAATCTATTATGTTTTATGTATGCATATTTGTAATATGTAATCAAACCGGTGTAAACAAAACAATACAATCTCGCTCCTTCTCGCGTTTCAATGTTCTATAGAAAAAGATGAATGATAACAGTAATAATATAACAATAATAATAATAATAACAATAATAATTCACAGTTATCAAGAGGAAAGGGAACACTAACGACCTCAGAACACAGTGTATAACAACAGGTTCGATCTTAACTACATACGCCGCGGTTCATAACAATGTTCATTCCAATTTCCGTGGGTCGGAGCGGTCACCAACCTTATCACCCAATAACGCAGAGATCAATATCCCTGATCGCTTCCTTCCGTCCACGCCCCGCTGGCCATGAATCAGAACACCGAAGGTAGTATCAATGAGTCTTTGATTATAATTGACGATAAAGTTTGGGGGGTGGAATGGGGCAAAAGAGAGGGGGGGAGGAGAGAAAGCGGGGGGTGGGGGGGGATAAGTCATTTACCAAGAAAACTTCCAAAAACTATCGTATATGTTCAATCGATTTACTGGTTGATCGTATAGTCGAATGGTTTCGTTCACCATTCATCACTCGCCTGTGTATGGGGGTCTCTGCCATGTTTCAAGATTCTGTAAGAATGTGCAATGCACTGTGATCTGACCCCCTTGGACCAGACACAGTCCAGTTTTGTGACGATTTAGACAGAAATTACTGTCGGTTGAGAGTTAGACATGTGTTCCTCATCTTGGGTACGAGAGTGAATGAGTACGCACGCGCGTGTGTATGCGTGCGTTAATGCACGCCAGTGTGTTACTCTGTTCCAGATGACGGATCAAGTTAAGTAAGTTTAGTGAGAAAATAAGATACATCTCAGAAGAATAGAGTAGCTAAGGCTATTTCTTCCCTTGGTTGAGGATGGAGAGGCCCAGAAATTAATAATAATTATACCTTTACTTATTTTTCGAGACCGTAGAGGACATGTGGAGTCCCCAGAGGACATATGGAGGCCCCCAGAGGACATGTGGAGGTTCCAGAGGACATGTGGAGGCCCCAGAGGACATGTGGAGGCCCCAGAGGACATGTGGAGGCCCCAGAGGACATGTGGAGGCCCCAGAGGACATGTGGAGGCCCCAGAGGACATGTGGAGGCCCCCAGAGGACATGTGGAGGCCCCCAGAGGACATGTGGAGGCCCCCAGAGGACATGTGGAGGCCTCAGAGGACATGTGGAGGCCCCAGAGGACATGTGGAGGCCCCAGAGGACATGTGGAGGCCCCCAGAGGACATGTGGAGGCCCCCAGAGGACATGTGGAGGCCCCCAGAGGACACGTGGAGGCCCCAGAGGACATGTGGAGGCCCCAGAGGACATGTGGAGGCCCCAGAGGACATGTGGAGGCCCCAGAGGACATGTGGAGGGTTAAAAAGAGTGCTCCACCCCAGCACTGGGACGGGTCAGGCCGGCATGCGTAATGGCTGGACGCCGTTGGGCAAAAATATTAATAATAACACAGCTCTTAATTCCCACATCCGCTTGGCACGACAACCTTGGTTGCTTGTTCCTGTAATGCCTTCATTTATCTCAGTCTCCGTTTTTAGCTTTTTTTTTGTGTAAGGCTATCTGTCTGTCTGTTGGTCCCTGCTCGACTCTGTCTTTGTCTGTCTGGCTGTCCGTCCCTCTATAGCTCTTTCTGTATTTTGTTAAGCGGTTGTGTTAAGAGACAGTGTAACGAGGATGATGATACCCGGAACTACTTCATGTAAAATTCAAGGGTAGGAAGACTATCAAACAGCCTTGGGTTATTTAATTGTATAATCGAAAATATGCTGGCTAATTAGTAAATAAAGAGCATGACGTTCACATTCATTGTGTAACTTGGTAATGTATGGAGGAGCAGTGCGTGGTGATCACGGCTACAACATAGTTACGGACATAAGCTGGATATTAGTCGCTCTTCTCAGCTAATTATTCACTATGACATTAGTAAGCATGAGCGTGTAGCCAGAACTAACAAGCCAGGAACCCCTTAAATTAAACCCCACCGAAGGACTCTTAAGCCATTCCAACAATGGTTCAAGAGCTACGGGGGTATCGCAGCTATCTTACAGGTCAACTATCGTCGCTTGTTATATCAGAGGGTAATTGTCAATAGAAGGCTTCCATCACACGAGGTCGTGATACAACGGGGGGAGTCGTTAATGTCGTCCTGATGAGTAACAGCCGCTAGCGTGATAGCATTTCCATAATTGCATGAAAAACGGTGCTTGTTAGCGGTGAGAAACACAGAGAGCGATTTGTCCCCGCGCCTCAGACCGTCGCTCTCGGGGTCTGAGTCTTATGAGTTCTCGCATTCCTTCCTTTGTGGTTTGTGAGTTTTTTTGGGGAGGGATCCTAAATGGCATGGCTATTTGTTTGTTGCCTTGTTTGTCGGTTGGGTCTTTTGTTCTAACGTGGAATCTTGGTTAGCTTTTGTTGTTTTAACCTATTTTTTGTTGTAGTTCAGTATCTTTATGTTCTATTGTTTATTCAGCGGTTCATCTCATTAGTTTGTGGTTTTGTATATACAAATTGCTTTATTTGTGGCCTAGACTTTTATCAGTGTTGCGATTGATAAGTTTTATTGTTTGATGATAACTTATATTTAATTCTGCTAAGGTAACGTAAGGTAATATCAAGAAAACACTAAGCCATTACGACTATATAGCACTTAGTTAATTCTTGATGTGTCTGGTAAGTATTATAATATTTTTGACTGCCTAACTGAAACCCATTCCAATTTTATCAGCTTTCTCTATTCCAATGATCTTCTTTTATACAAAAATTAACCCCCCCCTAATACACCATTTATACAAAAACAAACAGAATACAGGTATTCCGACGTATACTCTAACTCAAAAAATTAACCAGTCTAATACATCATTTATACAAAAACAGAATACAGGTATTCCGACGTATACTCTTAACTCAAAAAATTAACCCCCCTAATACACCATTTATACAAAAACAGAATACAGGTTTACAGGTATTCCGACGTATAGTCTAACTCATTAGCGCTCCAAACTCGGCAATTGTACGCTGCCTTTCTAGTCGAGAATTGGTTGAGTGTGTGTTTACGATAGATGTGTTTGTGCATCACCGTATGTGTGTGCATTGGCGTTCAGCAGTGCGTGTGTGTGTGTGTGTGTGCGTGTGTGTGTTGATTTACAAACAAGTATGTAAATAAGGGAACGTGTGAGTTTTGGGGATTAGCAGAGTAACTAGCACATTGCTCGATATTATTTTTACAAATTAACCGTTGCATGTTTTCCTGGATTATTTTGATGTGTCCGGGATTACTGGACAAAGGTAGTAGGTTATAACGGTTGAGTGATGTTGACACTTCAATTTATTACCAAGTACCTTGGTACGCTATGTATCTAGATTATACACTCATTATACCAGCACAAGGTATACAACACACACACACACACACACCTGGTATGCTATGTATAGAGATTATACACTCATTATATCAACACAAGATATACGTCACAAACTAATTGCTTAGCTCACCAGTGTTACGTATGAATTATAAGTTAGCATATGCAGAACTTCGTAACTTGAGTCTATTATCACTTAATACTGAGTAACTTGAGTATCAAAACACTTAACATACTGCTAGTGATGAGCATACTTAACCAACCTAGTCTATTCAACATTACTAACTTTGGAAATATACAAGTTCTTAACACAAGTTCCTAAGTTCTCGGACGTAGGTTCGAATCCTCGTCACGTCCCTTGTGGATTTGTTCATACAAGTTCTTAGTTTGCTACTCAAACATACAAATAGTGAGTATATCTACACAGACCAACTTTGGTAACAACTTCAATACTGAACAAACCACTATAAACATACTAACACAGAGTATATCTCCTCTGAATAATGAGATTACATTTTAAAAAGAGGTTTGCTAAGCACATTGAAATACAGAATACAAAAATAAACTTATACAGTTTAGACAATGAAATCACAACGTGACTAAAATGGATCACACTATACTTAATTTTAAGCATTTGGATACGACAAGCATCTGGGATGACCAGAACGCGCGTTCGATCCCCTCGACCTGCTCCAAACATTCCCTTATATAATTTGTTCCCCCTCTTATTTACAACTTTATTCACTTTTCTTCGCCCTGAGTCAGATGTTTGCCCCGTCATTACCTAAACAGCAATAGCACTAAACATTAGAATTCTTCAATAGAACAAAGCGAGCTCATTACACAGGTGAAAGCTTTACAGTGGGGCTATCACTTCCCTTTATCAATTAAAACATGCAGTGTACACACTTTCATTATATAATTTAGGCTGGAGATTTTAATATGGGGGACATTCGCTCCACTTAATCAATGACATACGGTTCCTTCATGTAAATGAACACAATAGTATTTTCCATCTG
>NC_091166.1:43132199-43162199 GCF_040958095.1 Procambarus clarkii | reverse complement strand
CTATTCCCCCCCCTCCGCAAGACACTGATATATTCACACTCTCACACAACTGAACAGCAATGTTGCAAATAACTTGAAACCACATATGAAGAACATTTGCATATAAATGTACTGTAAAACACACCATTCTTGGCAAAATACCGGGGGCTTTAAACGAGCGGAAAATTCTGCCCCTATTGGTAATTTTTCACTGTGATCGGTTTTATCCACGGACCATCGATCCTCAGTGTTGCTGGGGGGCCTCCTCCCCCCCCCCTCTCATCTACCTGTTGAGGCTCTCTCTCCCTCTCTCTCTCACTCACTCTCCCCCTCTCTCTCTCTCTCTCTCTCTCTCACCGTTTTACCTCAAGCCTCTTTTACTGTCACTTTCTAAACGTATTCTTTGCGACAGTTAATAAAACTTTGCCAATCACTCTGTAGCGTCTTCTACCTTCCTTTTCCACCATATTCCTCCAGCATTTTTGTCTCATCTCTCGGTCTTGCTTACCTATCTCTCTCATTCTTTCTTAACGCCTCTTTACCTTCCTTACCAATTTATCGTGTTCTGTTAGGAGTTTTTGCTCTTCTGGCAGATGTTCCTGTACCCTGATAAGATTATATGTTGTTCTCATTGATGTTCCGTTGTTAAGATTATCTCTATTACTGTCTAGGGAGTGTCAGCAGGAACAGCAGTAGCTACGTTACTGGAATAACCAACACAAATACGCAAATATATAAACTATCTTTCGAAATATAAAAAAAAGCACTGAGCTACCGCCAATGTCAGTAGGGTAAAGTTTCCATTTGGACGATTAGTTTTCGCGTGATGCCTCTGACAGTCGAACGGACGAACCGACGAACACATACGGACGGACGGACAAACGGACGGACGGACGAATGGATGAACAGTACGACAGACAGACAGACCACACACACACACCTCCTACCACCTTTATTTTTTTGAGATGAGGGGAGATTTGTGTGTGTGTGTGTGTGTGTGTGTGTGTGTGTGTGTGTGTGTGTGTGTGTGTGTGTGTGTGTGTGTGTGTGTGTGTGTGTGTGTGTGTGTGTGTAGGGTGGAAGTGGGGTGGCTCTGAATTAGGTGGGGAAGAGTATCAAGGTCGGGGGGTAGTGGTGGAGTAGATTTCATGAGCTGATAATTAAGTTTGATTAACCTTGTCATATGTGATCCTTACATGGCGTGTTTATGCACGTTTCCTTCTGCCAAAGAGACTATATTATGCGTATATCCGTGTTGTCAAATTTTGTCTCCGAAGTGACCATCATCATCCCCTAAAAAAAAAATTAGCCTCAAACAACAAAGCGATTAACGTGCAAGCAAGAACGACCTTGGCATCAACCATTTGATTACGACTTGGCATCTACTATATTAAAGTTATAAAGTGCGGTTTCACCCCGACTCAGTCCAGCCAATTGCTTCCCCTGGAAATGTCAATATCAGTATCATTGCACACACACACACGTTTCAGTCCCGTAAGTAAACTCCGTCCCTGGCAGTTTGGATATAAGAACAAGACATAACACACACATCACACGGGATTTTGAGTATCAGTGAGAGGAGCGAGGGCGGGTGATGTGGAGCAACAATTAATTATCAGTTTGTGACACAGCTTCCATCAGGAGAATGAGTTTCCTCTCAACCATTAATAACTGATTGGGTCGTCGACGATGTCGATAGCCGACGCGCTTTCCTAAGAGAGAGACACACACACAAAGTGCGAATCTTGACTGAATTTTATTCCCGTCTCTTTCATACGTAAAATGAATACAAGAATGTGTTTAGGTAGCTTTTTTGTTCTGCGGTTGATGGGATTTTGTGTTGAAAATTCCCATCAACCGCATATATTTTTTTCGTAGGTTTTACTGAAAGTAAACAAAGTATACTTAGGAAATCATTGTTTTTTATCACATAAATGAGGTAATTAATGCCGATGAATTCAATATAATATAAATTGGGAAACGGACGCCGGAATGAGTTTAGGAATATGAAACACGCGCGCGCACACACACACACACACATACACACACACACACACACACACACACACACACACACACACACACACACACACACACACACACATACACACACACACACATACACACACACACACACACACACACACATACACACACACACATACACACACACACACATACACACACACACATACACACACACACACACACGCACACATACACACATACACGCACACATACACACATACACACACCCAAACACACACACACACACACACACACACACACACACACACACATACACACACACACACACACACACACACACACACAAACACACACACACACATACACCCAAACACACACACACACACACACACACACACACACACACATACACATACACCCAAACACACACTCGAACAAAAAGTGAACAATGAGACTAATTCAGCTTCTCGTGAGCCTGGCCCAACAGGTCACAGGGAAGCTATCTACTGACCTATTAACTGCACTCCTGGCCGGCCATTGCGCCAGGCAGAGCGGCTGTCGCGTATAAACTACTGACTGTTGCTACTACTCGCCCGTTCCTACATGGATGATTGGTAAGTGAGCAGCTTCCTCCCATCTCTGAAGGGAAGGTGTGATGTGGCGAGGGGAGGAAGACTGGGAGAAGAGGACAAGGTGGAAGACAAGAGGAGGAGTGAATATGCTCCTGAAACGTGTTATTGTCACTGGCCGTTACCGTTTTCCTGCAAACCAAACATACACACACGCACGCATGCCCCAGCGCACGCACATACACACAAACACACACACAGCTACCAAAGAACCGAAGCTCAACCCTCCACAAGCACATCTAGGTGAGTACTCACAGACACGCACGAACGCAAAACTTTGATAAACACTGAATTTCTCAGATAAACTGATCCATATTCCGTTTTGGAAGCTCCGATCGTCTTCCATTCAGTTTCTCTTCCCTTTTCTTCCTTGCTTGCAACACTGTAGCCAGAAAGAATGCGTTCTCTTTTCTTTAATCCAACTCAATATGTGTTTCCATAGAGACAATTTCGGACATTTGTGCAGAGGAAACCTCGAATATGGAAGCCATGTGTATGTGAAGGCTTGTCTAGCCACCACCCAATAACTTGCAACACAACAATTGCCACTGTTTCGGCCTCTACTGGCCGTGCTCAATGTGTCGAGTGGTCCTTGAGGCACGATCAGGAAAGCTCTTCGTTCGGCAATTGTGCTGTTAGTTCCATTGGATTTCAGTGGCCACGTCAGATGGGAAAGGGGGGGGGAATGTGGAGGTGGGACAGGAGTGTGGGAGGGAATGGGAGGTAGTGTACAAAGGATGGCAGGGGGTAAGGGTACAATTTCAGAAGATGGCGGACAGTGTCGAGGGTACAACTAACGCTGGATGGAGGTGTGGCACAATGGTCACTAAGGCAGTATCGAGAAGCAAGGCAGGGGATCGTGGCACTATCCGGGTCAACTAGGGAGTATCAGGGGCAACATGGTGGGGATCAGGCAGAATCAAGCACAATAAAGCGGGTATTAGTGATCAGGGAATTGGTGGGAAGCGGAAGATGGTCATCTGATGTTAAACAATCCGCCCCTTTCACCTCCCCCCCCCCCCCCATACACACACACTCATAGGCCTATATCACTTCCAAGCAGTCTACGCCTTTCCACTTTCCCACTGTACATCACGTGACCAAAGACACCTCCCCCTCCCCTCTTTCCCCCTCCCATCACGTGTGTGTGTAGTGCACCCTTCCAGCATCTCCCCCTTCCACCCCTCCCAGCAGCACCATCGCGGATCCCCTTCCTCCAATCACTTTTTTAAAGATCTTTTGTTTTTAAAGGCCGACGACGCACTTGACTCTCTGGTATAATTAATGCAAAAACTGATCACAAATTATGCCGCCTGACGACTGAAATCGATCTGAAATTTCCGGGAAGAGCGACATGAAACTGTGCCTTCTTGTGGCGCATTCTGAACAGTGATTATGGGATCAAGGGTAGTGGGGGGGGGAGGAATACGGATGTAGGGGGGATAGGGAGGTAGGGGAAGACTGGGAGGTAGGGGGGTTAGGAGAGGCGGGGGGAAGACATGAGGGGGTAGGGGAATAAGTGGTGTAGGAGAATAGGAGAGGTCGGGGAATTGGTGAGACGGGGGAACAGGTGAAGTGGGGTACAATGAGAAGTAAGAAAATATGCGAATTAGAGGAATAGGTGAAATGGGACAATATGAGAAGGAGAAGAATAAGTGAGGAAAAAGAACAGGAGGGGGACATATCAGAGGGAAGGTAATAAGAGAGACGAGAATAAGAGACGCAATGCTAAATGAGAAATACAGACCACGAGTAATAAGGAATGGAAGCGAAGGGAAAGAGCTGAGAAAAAGATTGCGAAAGAAGCCCTCTGCCACAGGAGAGAGAGAGAGAGAACAAGAAGTAATAAGACCTCTAATTACTTCACACTTGGTCAACGGCCCTAATGAAGAACACAGAAGGTTCGCAGCCTTCAGCCGTCCTGTGATTGTGAGGGAAAACATCAGAATCGGGATAATTTGCGACCGAGGCGGCGCTGGCATGCTTCTGGGACGAGAAAGGAAACATAAAGATCAACGTTGCGGAAACCTTCGGTAATGGCTTAATGATTCGAGAGGAAGCATAAAGCATAGTTTACGGTCATGGTTAATGACGCCAGGGCTGACAGGTGGACCCACCCGACGGTAGCGCCGTGTCTCCCTCTCTCACGCACACGCAACCACACGCACACGCAAGCACACACACACACATGCAAGCACGCAAACACTCACGTACCCACTCATTAGTGTCGGTAATGAAGATGCGTTATGTGTCTTTCATGCGTTATAGGTTTTCTAGATATATGAAATATCGTCCAGTGCCGATATAAGGTATACGAACGGTGACATTATATAGAAATAACTAAAAAATGTAAACTGAATTAATTATTATTCTGCTTTCATCTCATGATCGATGTTATATTGGTTGTCTTGGTATGTCATTCATTGTTATCTTCGAGGGTGAGGGAGTAGTGTGGTGGTGGTGGGGTGAGGGAGCAGTGTGGTGGTGGTGGTGGGGTGAGGAGCAGTGTGGTGGTGGTGGTGCGGTGAGGAGCAGTGTGGTGGTGGTGGGGTGAGGGAGCAGTGTGGTGGTGGTGGTGGTGGTGGAGGTGAGGGAGCAGTGTGTGTGTGTGTGTGTGTGTGTGTGTGTGTGTGTGTGTGTGTGTGTGTGTGTGTGTGTGTGTGTGTGTGTGTGTGTGTGTGTGTGTGTGTGTGCGCGCGTGTGTGTGTGTGTGTGTGTCGTGGTGAGGAACTGTAAATATGGAAAGTGTGTGTGTATAAATCGTAACTTATTTACAATTGTACTGTGAGGGCAGTACCGTGTCAACCCCATCACACAAGAAAACAATACCACACCTGCTCCCAAATCTGCGCCTCTCCTACCCAACCACACATACCCCAACCAGAGGGAATCGAACCTGGAATCGAGTCCTAGAGAATAATTCAGTACCGCGAAGAGTCGTGGAATAAAAAAAAAAAAAGAAAAAGAAAAAGGCAATCAGTAGAAATAGATGAAGCAGAGAACAATATGACAATTGGGCCTCACAGACCGTGGTGGCCGACCAAGAGTCTCGACTCCACAAAAGATCCAACAGTTGTGGATTCAACGAAGAAGTCGGATTGTGTGGCGACCATTGTGCGTTCGTGGGGTCCGAGGTTCGCTGCTCGATACCTTAACTGCTGTCGTCTTCACTAAGAGATTCAAACAGAATACGTGTCCACTAAAATTGGATTCGCAGCATTGCAATAACCAACTTATTTTCAAATAATTTAATATCATTCACACACACACTCTTGACAAAGAATCATCTTGACAAGAGTTACAAACAGACGCGGAGGAATTCTTACCTGAACGTGAGAGGGAGAAAGAATAAAAAAAAGGGTGATGCTCCCTGACAAGTCATCGTGAAGGCCAGAAAATCGAAACTTGAATTAATCTGAAATAAGTCTGATGCGGGGAATGGAGCGCTGGTCTCAATGGCCTTCACCCTCTCGCCTACACGACTATTATTCACTCCACTCTTGACCGTAAATCATATAATTTTCCCTTCGCATCTCTTAACCTGTATCCCCTTACGTTTGTGTTTACACTGTGAAGCACTGTTCATAAATGGCCATCATAGAGAATGGCGCCCCATCATTCACAAACCCAACCATCAGCTTCAATCTAAAAGTTACACAAAAAAAAGGGAGAGAAAAAAAGCATTCGCGGACGCCATGGAAACCCTGTGAGGAGAAGAAGAGCATTGGGAGGTAATCCTCAGGACACACCACATTGCGGCTCTTACACGATTGACATCTGACGGGCACAGGAGGAGTTCCCCCTTCCACCAAACCTCTTCCATCTTTTCTCTTCCATTCATACTCGTTTTCATTAGTTTTCGACTAATCTGTTTGGCAGAACTGAGGTTAAAAGAAATTTATTTCGAGTTTTATTTACAAAACTTAAGGGAATTTGAAATGTACTAATTTTATTTAATTTTACTAATTTACAAAAATAAGTAGGTGTTTAGGTTTCTTAAAATACGAGTAATTTATATGATGTAATATTGCATTATAAACTGATTGGTATATTTATTATTGTAATAAATACCGATTGCACTATTATTGGCTTTGGATTGTAATATATATATAAATATATATATATATAATAAGACCTATACTATATAAGGTATGAAGGGTGGACGGAGGTGCAGTCTTGGTCCAGAGAGACACCCTAAGATGTATACCTATGAACCGGCAAGGAACAGACAGGCAACACATTGATTTGTGACGCTCAAGACATCTGGCGGTTGTCATAATGGTGTATCATTTTAAACCAGTTGGGCAGGACAGAGCGAAAAGTGCCGTCCCTCCAGCGACTAGCTGAGGAGTGGAAAGGGAGAAGGGAAGGGGTGTGGGGTGGCTGGGAGGGGGAAGGGAGAGGAGGAGAAGGAGGAGGGGGGGATTGTGTCCATGTACAAATAAAAATTAAGCAACAAACTTAAAATAAACTTGTAAGAGGCGAAGGAAAAAAAGAAATTGTTGGGTTTTGTGGAGCGTGGCGGCGGCGGGCGGACTAAACCCCCAGTGTCACGTACTGGTCAAAGTTTCAATTACATTGATGTCCATCTCCCAACTTCCCTACTGGGGGTCCGCGTGCCACATCTCGCCAAGAAGCACATCTCTGCTACCACCTCCCCCTCCCTCCCTCCATCTCCCCCTTAAGCACATCTCTCCAGCACACCCCCCACCCCCCACCCCCTTTCCCACCAACACAACCCAACTCCTCCCTCCCTTGCCTGCCTCCGCCGCACCTCACAGCTCAGAGTGTAACAGCTAAAGTGAAAGACTGGACGAGTATATGGTAGATAATAAGAATAGGTTTTGGTCGACGTATGGAGACGGGGGAGGGGAGGGAGGGAGTATGCCGGGCGCTCGGACTGTCTCAAAACGCATCAACAATTCCCACAAAGTTTCGTCCAGAGTCGTCCCCCCTCTCTCCCGACAGATCGTTCGGCTATTGTAGCCTCTTATACTATTATATTTATCTAGGTCAGTGTAAATTTAATTATCTCTATGATCACACACAAGGTGCTAACTCTCTATGGATTTTAGTTGTACCATCAACTAGTACTTTAAGGAATTGTCATATTGATTAAGAGCAATAAAAAAAAAAAAAAAAAAAAAAATATATATATATATATATATATATATATATATATATATATATATATATATAATATATATATATATATATATATATATATATATATATATATATATATATATATATATATATATATATATGTGTGTGTGTGTGTGTGTGTGTGTGTGTGTGTGTGTGTGTATATATAGTGGTACATACGGCCGTGGAGGGCTGTGGCTTTGGTATATAGATGGGGGATACTGGCTCCCTTCAGCAATTCCCTGGGGTGTGTGTGGGTGCCTCCACCAAAGTTTGGAGACAATTTGTGGTGGCTGTGTTGAACATGTGCACAGGTAACCCCCTCACGACCACGGCGATAATTCCTGGCTGTTGTGTGACTCTTCCTGTCTGCTTTATTCACTTCTTCTTCCCTTCATTCTCTCACTCTCTCCCTCATGAACCATCTCTAATACCAAACGGTATTATTTTACAATTATCATCAACGTTAATAGTCTGTACCTCACCGAGAACGTGGTATTAAAGTATAAATGCATTAATAAATCCACTAAAATATTATTTATATTTATTTTAGTTATTCGCGTTGATGGACTGTGTGATATATATATTTTTTTTAACTCCTGGGAAGGGGTAGATGGTGACGGTCTTTCTGTTACCATCAGACGGGGTAAATTTGCCTCTTCAAAAGTATCTCAAAGCGGCGTCTTTTGAGGCATTATAGTTACTTGCTTCAAACATCTCCCTCGATGGTTCGAAGTATGACACAGGATCACGTGTCCAGCGTGCTGTCCGCTCGGCCACCGGCTCCCTCCCTGTGTGTATGTGTGTGAGAGAGATGATCCCTAACGCACCATTGCCTGAGCTGCTTTCCACCTTATGCTTGTTTATGTGATCATGGCCTCCCGGCTGCCTCTCCGTCCATCTGAACGTCAGAAACAATCGAGGTTAAGGTACGTGATCAAAGCACGCCGCCATGACCCCCTCCCCCCCCCCCTTCTCCTACCACCCAACGCGTCTCTTCCCCCCTCCCCCTCCTTCACCCAGCATCCCCTCCTCTCCCCACCCCCCACCTCACCACACACACACACACACAAGAGGTGTTTGTGTGTGTGCATCACTCTCGCCTCACCCCACGTCAATGTCACCTCCCCCGTGTTCCTGTCACCTCCCCACGTTACCATTAACTCTCCCTGTCTCTGTCACCTCCCCTTGTCACTGTCACCTCTCCCCGTCACTGTCACCTCCCCTCGTCTCTGTCACCTCCTCTCGTCACTGTCACCTCCCCCCGTCACTGTCACCTTCCTCCAGCACTCCCATTCCCTCGTTACTGTCACCTCGATAACGTCTTCCCTCAATACCAAAACATCTGGCTGCCTCGCCCGAACATAATTCCTCTACTACCAATAACTATATTCCAAAGCCAAGTCCACTCATATTCGCACCAAAACGAACAAATGCTCTCCAAGATTCGTGTCAGCTTTAAGCATTTTAAGAGATTAAAAATTAAAGAAGCTTATATTTCGCGAGCTATAAAGGAATGATACATTGATTCCTCAGTGAAAAATGAATACTTGCTTTACTGGGGGGTAGTTCTAGCACCAGTAACAACAGAAGCTTGTCTAGTGCGTGTCGCTCCCAGCACGAAACTACCTTGCCCGCCTTCAAATCCTCTAAATCTAAAATATCTAAATGTCAGCTACATGAAAACCCTGGCAGTAGGGCACCTGATCAACCAGGCTGTGACTCATACGTCAGGCTGCGAGCAGCCGCGTCTAACAGCCTGGTTGATCAGTCCAGCAACCAGGAGGCCTGGTCGACGACCGGGCCGCGGGGACACTAAGCCCCGGAAGCACCTCAAGGTAAGGTAAGGGTAGTGATGTCTCCGCCCGTCAGGGTCCAAATCACTTGGGCTGGACGGTAGAGCGACGGTCTCGCTTTCGTGCAGGTCGCCGTTCAATCCCCGACCGTCCAAGTGGTTGGGCACCATTCCTTCCCCCCATCCCACCCCAAATCCTTATCCTGACCCCCTTCCAAGTGCTATATAGTCGTAATAGCTTGGCGCTTTGCCCTGATAGTTTCCTCCGGCTGCTAGGATCTCTAGCAGGAAAGCACTGACGACTTTAGGAAGAACTGGAATCAAAAATCCTCAGAAGACTTTTTTGGTCAGAGCAGAAAATGTGTAAAAATGGTATATAATTGAAACTGACATCGAATATTGTAAATAATAAAATAAACATTTAAAGGCTATTTAATAAAGATCTGTATGGTAGTGGTCGACTCAGTAGTACTCAGCAGAGACCAGGAATATGGTAGTGGTCGACTCAGTAGTACTCAGCAGAGACCAGGAATATGGTAGTGGTCGACTCAGTAGTACTCAGCAGAGACCAGGAATATGGTAGTGGTCGACTCAGTAGTACTCAGCAGAGACCAGGAATATGGTAGTGGTCGACTCAGTAGTACTCAGCAGAGACCAGGAATATGGTAGTGGTCGACTCAGTAGTACTCAGCAGAGACCAGGAATATGGTAGTGGTCGACTCAGTAGTACTCAGCAGAGACCAGGAATAAGACAGTGGTCAAGACATTTGCTAAACGGCACTTAAGGTCGAGTTTTCACGCGAACTTCTCGTTCCCTTCAACCTTACTGATTTGTTTGTTGTGGGTCGCTTGGAGGTGGTGGTTACCGGCACACTCCTGAATTGTAGATGAGTCAATTACAGTATCAAGAACACACGGAATAGAATACACTTTTCACAGACGATAATTTTCTCCACTTCACTTTAAAATCACCCTTTTTATTATTTAATATATTACTGTTGACAGAGGGGGGAGTGGGGGATGGTACAACCCTCTGGTTGTGTTTGTAGGGACCCTTAGCCTCGATGAAGAGAACATGCACCTCCTAGGGGGGGAAGGTTTGAGAAGCTCCCCCGTGTACCTGCATACTGTCTACTCAGTTCGTCCTCACCAACAATGGCCAAATGTTCATTCTATCCCTGGAAACACAAACCGAAACTGCCTCTATTTTCCGCTTGTTACAACGTGTAATAAAGTTGTTACATCTTGGCTTAACGTGTTTGTGACGTATTAGAACGTTGTTACAACTTGCTATATTGGTTGTTATAACTGGTTAGGAGGTATTAAAACTTGTTCGAACGTTGTACTAACGTCGTAGTTTCGGTGTGTGTTTGGTGGGATGCAGCCCAAAACCCATTGTTTGGGTTTGGTGGTTTGGCGGCATTCATTCATTAATTTATATAAGAAAACAAACCTATTTTTAATACACAATAGCTTAAAATTAATGAAAATGTCTTTTTGAGACATCAGCCGCTTTAACGAGCCTACCCTGATGACAGCTTATAGCAAATGCTTCACCCACGTACTTCAAATACAAATAATTGGCAGCAGAACCTAAACACCCAACCTAACCAACGCTTAAATATGCACAATATATATATATATATATATATATATATATATATATATATATATATATATATATATATATATATATATATATAAATGAAAAAAATCATATTTTGAATGAACAACAAGTTAAAGTTTATGAAAGTGTCCTCTGGGGTCGGCGGCCGGATGGAATGAACATAGTCTGAGGACGGGTTCTAGTATCTCCCCCCCCCCCACACCCCTACCCCCATATTCGCTATATTTATTTTAGAAATATTATATTTCCACATTTTCTGTTCATCCTAGAAAAAATTAACATTAACTCCCAGCGTTTGTAGTGATCACTTTAATTATTATTTCCATTTGTAAACTGGACCGGTATTGATATAATCGCTGGTTTTTATATATATTATGATTGGCGTATATGTTATCATTTAAAATATGAAGACAGGGAAAAATGGGAGGGTATATATCCTGAATAATATTTTCAAAGTATGCATGTATTTAAATTGCAATGCATGAAAAATGAGCTGCAGTGTGTGTGCATATCTGTGGATCCTCCCGGCATAAATAGTGGAACGCAAGGTGATATGGGTAGCGGAGAAGTGATGGACGGGTGGGCAGAGAAATGGGGCTTGGTGATATGGGAATGGGGGATGGTGATTTAGGAATGGCGTGATGATCGGTGGACGAATGGGTGATGGCAATGAGGAAATAGGGACTAACGATCGGGGAAATGGAATATTGTGGATGAGAAATAGTGGATGAGAAGTGGGGAAAGAGGAGATGGTTGACACATGGAGACCACATAACCTGTGCAGCTCCAGTATGTACCCAGTTTCAAATGCTGATATGATAGAGCCCAATAGGCTCGGGAACCTGCACACCAGTTGATAGATGATTGTGAGGGACGACGAAGCTTAACCCCCGCAAGCACAACTAGGTGAGTACAAGACATGGTAGAAACCTATCGGAGAAAAATCAAAGGACACAATAAAAAAAAAATAGGGAATGAAGAGTGAGAAGCAACGAATTAAAGAATAGGAAATTTAGACAATTAAAAATGGCGAAAGAAGGATGAATGATGAATAAAGTGATAAGAAATGGTGAAGACAGTGAAATGGCAAGATAAGTAACAATCCGGCTCCCCCCCCCCCCACTCTCATAACAAAATTGTAAAATTACACCTAAGATGTCTCAAGCACTGTGTGCCCAATCACCTGTCACCTGCTGGCGGCCTCATTAATTATCCAGATAAGGGAAAGAAGCAGAGGAAGCCGTCCAATACAGCCCAATAAATCACCACAAAACAGCTCTATCTTCTCGGCTCTCGAACTCAATAATACACGAAATGACTTGAGGCACTAAATTGGCCTCTGTGTACAGCCTCATTAAAGCAGCTTCTTAAATGTTCTTCGGTATTTTGAGGACGATTCCCCTTTCAGACAATTAATGTCTCGTTTCAGGATTAGCCAATTCCGCCTGTGTGTTCTGCGTCGCCAAGGGTGCTAATCAAACACAGGTGTCTTTTGAGAATAGGCTTTTTCTGATTAGAGAATAAATATCTGATTTGAAGTGATACATTCACCCTTGTAGGGGATATTAATATGAGTCATATTTCCCAGAGCTGGAGATAGTTGCACAAGGGTGAATCAAGACACTGGAGATGAGTAAGAAGAGTAACGTTGATGCCCCGCCGAGTAACAGCTGTCAAGGTCACTAAAACAGGTGTCACAGTGAGTAAACAGTTGCCGGGGCGAGAGAAACAACTTCCAGGGTGATTAAAACAAGTTCCAGTGCCAGGATGAGTAAAACAAGTGCCAGGATGAGTAAAAATAAGAGCCAGGATGAGTAAAAACAAGTGCCAGAATAAGTAAAAACAAGTGCCAGGATGAGTAAAAAACGAATGCCAGGATGAGTAAAACAAGTGCCAGGATGAGTAACACAAGTGCCAGGATGAGTAAAAACAAGTGCCAGGATGAGTAAAACAAGTGCCAGAATGAGTAAAACAAGTGCCAGAATGAGTAAAACAAGTGCCAGAATGAGTAAAACAAGTGCCAGGACGAGTAAAACAAGTGCCAGGATGAGTAAAACAGAGAATGCGAGGTGTTTCAGGTTGCTTAAGTGCTCAAAAACGCGGCAAACTGACCAGCTCTTTGATAATTTGAAAGGTTAGAGTTGTTTTATGTATGCTGGGACAAGCAAGCGGCCCCAACACAGGAAACATTACATGAAAAAAACAAAATAACCAGAGAAATACAGCTGTAACGACACTCTGACTGTTCTGCTAAAAGCTAGTGAATTTAAGATGGACAATTTGCATGTTTAACGCACTGGTCATTAATAGAGAAAAGGGGGGGGGGGGGAGGAGGCCATCAACGTTGGTAATGTCCCAAAAAATGATGAGTCTGCCTTTATCATTAGAGAGACGATTTATGCGTAGTTAACATGAGGTTCTAACACCTCATCTCAATTATTCATTTCCACAGTGAATATTTTACCCCCCCCCCCCTTAATATACAAGTATTTTTAAACCTTTAAGTATGTGCTGTGTATTTTATGGGATATGTATTTTTGATAGGATATGTGTGTTATGTGTTTATGGGATATGTGTGTTATGAGTTATGTGGTATGTGTTTATGGAGTACGAATACTCGGAGTAGGTATTTATGGAGGGGGAAGCGATCGCCACGCCTCCACGCAGTTATTGCTGGTACTTCATTCCTGAGGGTATTAATCGCCGAGCCGTCCCAAGTGGTATTGGTATTCACGATAGTTTACGAGCCACGAGAATTGTCCGGCCACATGGAACAATTCTAACTATAAGGGGCAATCGCGGAAACAATAAATGCTGACGATAAATGAATAATTACAGAGATTGAAATGAAAAGAATTCATTTCAACATATAATATATAAATATACTGTGTGAGTGTACAGGCTGATACACTGTGTAACCCAGTAGAGAGATATACAGTGGGTAGACTAGTATGCGTGTATACAGTATACTGTATTACTGGTGTGCGTGCCAACACCCATCACGCGCCCACACTGCCCATAATACGAGGGCGGATATACACGAATTTTACTGTATCGATAACCACTATGGTCTCTCGTGACTAAGTCTTTCCCCTTATTACCCAGGAAAGGGAAGGGGCGGAAAGGCAATCAGGGTGATTATTTTCTCCCTTTTTGTTGTTATTGGTAGACTATATGTGGTGTTGATGTGTGTGTGTGTGTGTGTGTGTGTGTGTGTGTGTGTGTGTGTGTGTGTGTGTGTGTGTGTGTGTGTGTGTGAGTGTGCGTGTGTGTGTGAGTGTGTGTGTGAGTGTGTGTGTGAGTGTGTGTATGTGTGTGTATGTGTGTGTGTGTGTGTGTGTGTGTGTGTGTGTGTGTGTGTGTGTGTGTATTCACCTAGTTGTTCTTGCGGGGGTTGAGCTCTGCTCTTTCGGCCCGCCTCTCAACTGTCAATCAACTGTTACTAACTATTAACTAATTTCCACCCCTCCTCACACACACACCAGGAAGCAGCTCCGTAACAGCTGTCTAACTCCCAGGTACCTATTTACTGCTAGGTAACAGGGGCATTCTGGGTGAAAGAAACTTTGCCCATTTCTTTCTGCCTGATCCGGGAATCGAACCAGGGCCACAGAATTGCGAGTCCTGCGCGCTGTCCGCTCAGCTATCAGACCACCTATGTATGTGTGCGTGCGTGTGTGTGTGTATGCGGTGTTGA
This sequence comes from Procambarus clarkii, assembly GCF_040958095.1. Lineage (NCBI taxonomy): Eukaryota > Metazoa > Arthropoda > Malacostraca > Decapoda > Cambaridae > Procambarus > Procambarus clarkii. Next base: position 43,147,338 of record NC_091166.1, on the reverse strand, counting down.
AGAAGCGTGGCTGTGTGTGTGTGTGTGAGGTATGTTTGAAGCAGGGAAGGGAGGTAAGGAGAGAGAGAACAGGAGGTTGGAAAGGCAGGATCCAAGAGCTAAAGCTTGATCCTGCAGGCACATGAGCGCTTGCACGCACACACACGCGCACACCTCCCCAACTAACCACCTCGTCCCATCTGATACCAAACATGCGCATGTACTCAACATCAAGGGATACTGGTATGACCGCTGACCACTTCCTTATCCCCCAATTCATCGGAAGCACCTAATTGATCCTAGACAGTAACGAATGGTCCACTTACCACCACCAAATGGTCGTTCAGCGGTGATAGGAAAAAACTTCTGTTTCCTCCTGTAGTTTCGAGATAAGAGAAATTTTTCTATGGTTACTTTTTTTCCGTTCCGACTGGGAGCAAAATTAGAACTTTTCTGGCAATGATCGCTGGCTCTGAGATTCTAAAATCAAAGAGATTTATTTATTAAATCTGATTATAAATATTCTTATTCTCGCATGTAGTTATTTTTGCAAAAACTATTCATATCAAACAACGAGAATGTTTATAAATTTAAGACGATATGAATGTTTAATTACAAGATTCCTGTCTCGTGACAATACCGCAGTTGATATTGATAAGACCTTCTCACTTCTCACTTATACTTATTCGTAAGTGTCTTTAAGAGTTATGGGGACTTTGAATAAATAGTTACGCCAGTGAGGGGTAATTATTTTAAGACTTTAACTGTACCCACTTAGTTGTGCTGGTGGGGGGGGGGGGTTGAGCTGCGGCTCTTTGGTCCCGCCTCTCAACTCAACTTAAGACTGTGTGTCGTAAGGTGTGTTAAGTGTAGGTAGGGGACGGGGTCATGGTACAGTCGGGATTCTTCTCGACTCACAATCGTGTATTCTGGGTTCGAATCTCGGGCGGGACAGAACTGGTTGGCAATATTTCCCTACTGCACCTGTTCACCTAGCAGTAAATAGGTACCCGGATGTCAGCTTGTTATGGGGTTGCATCCTGGGAAGACCTCGGGAGGAGGGAAGGGGGGGGGGGGTGTGCCTCTGTAACCCTTTCCACCACCGCCCTCGGGATGGGTATGGGGTGAATAATAAAGAAAGAATTGAATTGGGGTACCTCGATATAAGCATATATATATATATATATATATATATATATATATATATATATATATATATATATATATATATATATATATATATATATATATATACTGGCTGCCTGTCTCCCGACACAATGAATTATTAATTGTGAAAACTCGTGGTGTGTGTGTGTGTGTGTGTGTGTGTGTGTGTGTGTGTGTGTGTGTGTGTGTGTGTGTGTGTGTGTGTGTGTGTGTGTGTGTGTTTGTGTGTGTGTGCCGCATTTAACTGTGCTTGCAGGGTTTAAGCTTCAGCTCTGGAGTCCCGCCTCTTAACCATCAATCACTCGAGCCTATGGAATCTGTCTACACTTCAACTCTTAGAGTACTAAGTGTTGACAATGAAAATATAATTTCTGATATCTTCTTGTTATGACTTTGATACAGAACTTATGACATAGAGAGATGGGATATACATCATTTTACACCTCCCCCCCCTCGTCCTCTCACCCCCCCCCACTCCCATCCAATAGATTGTAAGTGAATATTGGTTTATTATGCAGTAGCCAACAGTGTTAACAATGGCTCCGTAACACCCCCTGAGACTCTCCTTATATATATATAAACAACAACAACAATTAGTGAGTCCAAGACATAAACAATCATGAGACGCTTCAGCATCCTGTAGACAATACCATCATAAACCACACACACACACACACACACACACACACACACACACACACACACACACACACACACACACACACACACACACACACACACACAGGGATATTATACATAACTTATCTCACTGTCTAGCATAGATGATCCTGCAGGGTTGGGCTTCAAGTCCTGCGTCCCTTCCATAGCATTTCCAAGGGGTCAGGATAAGGATTTGGGATGGGACGGGGAAGGGAAGGAATGGTGCCCAATCACTTGGACGGTCGGGGATTGAACACCGACCTGCATGAAGCGAGCCCGTTGCTATATCTTCCAGTCCAAGTGGTTGGGGGAGAGCGAGAGAGAGAGAGAGAGAGAGAGAGAGAGAGAGAGAGAGAGAGAGAGAGAGAGAGAGAGAGAGAGAGAGAGAGAGAGAGAGAGGAGATAAAGAAGGGTGGCAGATTATAAATACAAGAAAGGGGGAATAGGTAGGGATGGAGGCATCTGCATGGCTCCTACTCCCCCCCCCACCATCCCACCCCCCCCTCCATCTCATTACCAAACCCCCTCACACCTCCCTCCTCAAGCTTTCACCTCACACCAGCCCACTCCACCACTTCAGGTTAAGTAGACACATCTTCACTGCACCCATCATCCTGCTCATTACCACTCTGCCCCTTTTATCAGGCATCCAACGTTCCCTTCTCCACCCTCTCCACCGCCCGGTCTTCACCCTTATGCCCCTATTCACCCTACTGCTCTAACACAATCGTCATCTCCAGTGTCACCACTTCTGTTCACTCTCCCAGTGTCACCTCTCTCCCCCATATACCAATAATAACATTATTTAAATGAATAAATTACAACGATGATGAAGACAATGCGATAACTCCTCAAGGTAAACCTCATCTAACTCTGAAATGAACTTTAGTAAATATTGCACTGCAACCACGTGTTCCACCCTCCTCCCTCCCTCTACATCCTCCCCTCAACACGCTCTCCCCTCAAGATGCTCTTCTACACCTCTCCTTTCCCTCCACTCCCTCCTTGAGTCTTGGGTACAGCTCGGTACTCACTCACCCTTCAGACCACGAGAAATTGCTGAAATATAGGGAATACAGAGAGCATATATGGCACGCACTGACACGATAAAGCACCTAAATTATTGGGATCGTCTCTAAATTATTTTCGGGAGTAGAACTCTCGAAACCCTCTCCAGGTATGCTGCAGGTATGTGTCCCCCTTCCCCTCATCAACCTTCTACTCAACGCCCTCCCCCCAGCGACCGCCAACCCTACTCCCTCCCCCAAGAAACAAATGTTCACTATCTCCCATTCCTCCAACAATGTTGAAGAAACCAAGCAACATGACTCCCTCGCCTCAGTTGCCTCTACAAAACTTCTCCCCTCACTCTTCCCTCTCCCTCCCCTCTCCCTCACTTCCGCCCTAAGAATCCCAAACCTTCCTCTAATTGCCCTAAGGCTCCCCGGATGATGTCCCGTTAACATCAATTTACCTTCCCGATTTAACCGGTTGCGATGCACTCCACCTTCCGTCGTCTGTGTCCCCTCACTCTTCTCTTCCCCTCTTCGTTCTCAATTTTCCCCACTTTCCCCTTTAACCTTATCTGTCCCATATCTCTCTCTCCCGTCTCTCCTCTGGCTTTCACCCCTCTGTTGGGTCTCCTGGTGTTTCTCCCTATCATACGTCCCTCTGTCCATTAACCTACTCCTCTTCCTCCCTAATCTTCACCCCATTTCTCTCTCCCCTTTTATTCTTCCCTCTTTCCCCTAACCTTCACACCTCTTTCTTCCACCTGTCTCTTCGTTCTTCCTCTATTTATATATTTTATCCTCCCCTAATTTATGCTACTCACTATTTTACCCTCAAATTTATATCCCTCTTCTAAACCTGTCATTCCCAATAATCCACCTCTTCCCCCTATGCCTTGTCCGTCTTCCCTATTTCCTCCTCCTCGTCTATTAGCTCTTGCCTCTCTCTCCCTCTCTCTCCTTATTCTAGTTTACCCCCCATCTCTCCTCCCCACGTCCCTTGGCTCCTCTGTGCAAACGGCGCCGTTGTCACAGTGTCAACGACTGACTGTAATTGAGCAATTATGGATAGTTCGATAATTGATGGATTTAGCGTTGGGTCCCCATCAGGGGTATAAGGATTTATATCTCTGGTGGGGGAAGGCCAGTATCTATGGGGTGTGGTCAATATATATTATATTATATTATATATGTATATATTATATATATATATATATATATATATATATATATATATATATATATATATATATATATATATATGTCGTACCTAGTAGCCAGAACGCACTTTTCAGCCTACTATGCAAGGCCCGATTTGCCTAATAAGCCAAGTTTTCATGAATTAATATATTTTCTCAATTTTTTTTCTTATGAAATCATACAGCTACCCATTTCATTATGTATGAGGTCAATTTTTTTTTATTGGAGTTAAAATTAACGTAGATATATGACCGAACCTAACCAACCCTACCTAACCTAACCTAACCTATCTTTATAGGTTAGGTTAGGTTAGGTAGCCGAAAAAGTTAGGTTAGGTTAGGTTAGGTAGGTTAGGTAGTCGAAAAAACATTAATTCATGAAAACTTGACTTATTAGGCAAATCGGGCCTTGCATAGTAGGCTGAGAAGTGCGTTCTGGCTACTAGGTACGACATATATATATATATATATATATATATATATATATATATATATATATATATATATATATATATATATATATATATATATATATATATATTATATATATATTATATATATATATTATATATATTATATATATATATATTATATATATATATATATTATATATATATATTATATATATATATATATATTATATATATATTATATATATATATATATTATATATATATATTATATATATATATATTACACATGCACCTTTTTGTATTGTAAGGAGATGGGTCCTTCTCGTTGCAAGAGTTGCTAGAAGAGGCGGCTTAGTCACACCTACCCCACTTTAATCATGCTTGTAAACTGCTGTTGTTAGTGGAGATACGAGCTTGTCGTTATCTGAGATGAGTGGACATACACCATCGTCCTGGCTTCCTTATTCCCAAGGGGAAGAGCGGAGAAAAAGTCCTCTGGCAGGTTTTATTCCAATTTATCAAAAGCCTGGAGCAGCAAAACCCCAGTGACCGTGTTTATGGTGGTTACCGAGCAGATAAACTGCTAAGCGTCTAAGGTTGGTGACTTTAATTTTTTTTTGTTCTCTCTCGTGTGTGTGTGTGTGTGTGTGTGTGTGTGTGTGTGTGTGTGTGTGTGTGTGTGTGTGTGTGTGTGTGTGTGTGTGTGTGTGTGTGTGTGTGTTTCTTCGCGTGGATTTCTGGCTTAAAGGGGTTAGTGGAGGAGTAGGAGGAAGCCAAGAGAGTTTAGAGAGAAAGAGAGAGGGCCGATGGGAGAGTGAGAGCTTTGTAATGCCTGAGAGTATAGAGAGATAACGTGATAATGAGGGGAAAGTGAGAGACAGAGGAAGATAAGAGATTTAGAGCGTAAGATGGGGGGTAGAGCGAGAACCCAATAAGGAACCACCCGAGTTGGGTTAGGGCACTAGAGAAGCTGAGTATTAATCCCATTCGAATTATTTATTTCCCGTGGGCTAAATATCGCGGGAATAAAGAATTCGAGGCAAGTTTACTATTAAAATAAGTTGGAGTGAGATCGTAAAAGACGAGATATTAATAATTCAAGAAAATATGTTGCGTGCGGCCGGAGGAGGAGGAGGAGGCCCCGGAGCAAGCAAGCAAGCAAGCAAACTCCCCGGTCAGGGGTACCGCCACCTGGGAAGTAAACCACAGCCTGCCAGGTATACAGTAACCCAACAATTCGGTTTACGTGTATCGCCACACGACGAGATCAAAGTAGAATTGTACGTAAAAAGATGTAATTGTAAGGTGAGCATTAGGCAAGGTGTGTACATAGTGTAAGAGATGTGAGGAGGAGCGGCGGCAGCGCACTGAGAGCAACGCCTTGCTTATGTCTTGAGGCAGCCGGTGTCTTACTCCGTGGCTCCACCTCGCTCCTGTGTCTTTGTGTTCTCTCTCTCTCTCTCTCACATAGACATCGTCCCTCCTCGCGTCCTCACACGGCCGCCTGTGTTCCCCTGCTCCTCCGTGCTCACCTGAACACTCATCAACAATCCCTCTACATCTCTCCTGTGTTTTTTTGTTCCTTAAAATTTGGGTAGAAGTGTGTGTAAGGGCATGGCTCCGCCCCCCCGCTGAGAGAGTCCGCCTAGCACCGCCCACTCCCCGGGGTGTCGCCACGCCCACTCCCGCCCACCTATCACGCGCCCCTCACTAAAGACTATTGTTACAGCAAATATAATAAAACATGCAACATGTGCATATACTTGTGCAATATACATTGTGACATAATCTCGCAAGGAGACGAGAGAAGCGTCGGGGTGATGCTGGTGGACGCCGACACACCTTAGGAAGTTACAAAGCGGTGGTGGAGGAGCATTGAGGACGTGTGTAGAGTATCTCACTTCTCTCACTCTCTCCTGCCTTGCTGACCTCTCCCCCCTCCCCACCACCACCTCCCCTTACCTACCTCACTCTCTCTCTTTTTCTCTCACTCTCTCTCTGCTGACCTTTCCCCTACCTTCCCTTACCTACCTGACTCTCTCTCTTTGCTGACCTCTCCCCCTTACCTCCCTCACTCTCACCTCTCACCACGGCACCTTCCTACATCACTGGTCGTAGTATCAAGAGCTGTTGTGAGTCACAGCACGAGAGGAGAATATCCACTAACCAACAGTTCTCTGTCGGGGGTTCCTCTCCCCCTCCCCCTCCGCCCCCCGCCATCCCCCACACACTAACCATATCCTCTGCCCCCCTCCCTCTCCTCCCCCCCCCCCCCCCACGACAGGTCGGCGGCACCAGTGTCTCTACCGCTCTCGACACTCACTCAAACTCATTGTCAGCAATGCTTGTAAACCAAATTTCCTGACAGTGAGTCTACTGGTTGGTTTACAGCGACCACCCCCCCCAAGCCCCCACCCCCCCCCCCAAGCCCCCACCCCCCTGCCTCCTCCTGTACCCTCCGCTAGAGGCCCTGCTCGTCCGCGCCCCCTCATCTTCCCCCTCCCCCCAACAGTGAGCGTCCAGCGCCCCCCCCCCCCGCCTCTCCTGCCACAACTGGCCGTAAAGAAGGAGGCCGTCACGTTCCCGGGGAAGGTAATGGGGGTGTGCGCGCCCCTGGGGTCTCAGAGACGCTACGGCCAGAACGTGACGTCTTCTGGTATTGTTTTGGACGAGGGGATGGATGAAGGCTAGGAGGAGGACGGTGGCTGGGAGGAGGACGGTGGCTGGGAGGAGGACGGTGGCTGGGAGGAGGACGGTGGCTGGGAGGAGGACGGTGGCTAGGAGGAGGACGGTGGCTAGGAGGAGGACGGTGGCCAGGAAATTTATACGGGGATGAAAGGAGGATGGAGTAAAGAGAGAGGGGGACAACTCTAGGGGGGAAGGAGGCAGAGAAGAAGGATGGTGGAGTGAAGGAGAGAGAGAATTAATAGTTAAGACATCGTAAAATGACCTAGAAGGGGAGTGGAGGATTAGACTCAGAGGGCTAAGGAGCATATTAGGTTAGTGGTTAGTTACAGGAATGGGGGGTAGTGGGAGGGGTTAGAGAGATGGGGAGCACATCAGGAGTGAGGAGGGTAGGAGGAGGTGTAAGTGAGAGAAGCGAGGCGAGGGGGAGGGGAAAAATGAGGCGGGGAGCTGGTTTATTTACTTGTGATAACTAATGAATGAACGTGATGATGAACAACATGACAGGTGAACAACGATGGTGCTGTATGATGGGCTTTTAGTGAAATATTAACACTTAGGTTAATTCCTCAAAAGTCAGCATACAAAGACCCGTTACCAGACGAAACTGACAGTTATGAATGGGATTATTTACACACGACCAACTGGAAGCACCCTAATGGCAGATGCTCGTCTGCTCGTTACACGTGATACCGACGTGTTCTTCCCTTGACCTTACCCAACACCATCTTGGTCTGTGTCTCATCTCTCATCTCCTGTGACCCACATTGACACCTCTCTTCCTCCTCCTCCTCCAGGAACACATCACCGTAGAAGGTCTTCCTCCACAGGATAATCCTTGCCTTAACTTTCCCTGCTCTTGTGGTATCTCACTTCCCCCTTCCCACAGCTTCCCCTTCCCATCATGTCCTCTTCCACTCAGTACCTCACCAAACTGCACAGAAGTCTACCTACATACAACCCCTCATCTTTCACTCCTCCATTCTACAACATTCCCTTATATCACAACACACCCTTCCCCCCCCCCCCCCCTTTACAGCTGTTTCCTCCAGACCGCAACCCCCCCCCCACCCATACCAATGCCCCCAACCATACAACCCCTCCTACCCCAGTGGGGGTGACCTGGTGAGGCGTGGAGGGGAGGCGGGGCACGCGACATGGCCCATGGTTTAACCTTTGACCGCAGCTGTCCCGCCAGCGCCACCACCACCGCCACAAGAACCACCACACTGACACCCGCCCGCAGTCCGCGCGGGACCTCTCCTGCTGTAGGACGCTCCTCTCCGCCTTCACCCTCCTCCTCCTGCTTCTCTTCCTGCAATGCTGCTCCTCCTCAGAGGAATAGATGCCTTAAAGCACAGAACTCTATTCCTGCTTCTGACTAGCACTGCCGATGTTGGCTTAGAGACTGTCGATGTTGGCTTAGAGACTGCCGATGTTGGCTTAGAGACTGTCGATGTTGGCTTAGAGACTGCCGATGTTGGCTTAGAGACTGCCGATGTTGGCTTAGAGACTGCCGATATTGGCTTAGAGACTGCCGATGTTGGCTTAGAGACTGCCGATATTGGCTTAGAGACTGCTGTTGTTAACGATCATTACTGTTGATGATGCTTAATCTAGCCTAATCTCATTAGGGGAGTTGATGTTGACCAGACCACACACTAGAAGGTGAAGGGACGACGACGTTTCGGTCCGTCCTGGACCACTCTCAAGCCTCATTATGGACCCACGGTTGATCAGGATGATTTCCCGGTTGCAATTCTTTTACCATGTTGTAGCTCAGTCGATTAAGGCAGCGTCTGGGATCCTCTCGGACGTAGGTTCGAACCCTCGTCACGGCCCATGTGGATTTGTTCATTTGATGAATCACGCTATTGTGATTTCTGTGTGTAATTAGGTTAGATTACATGAGGCTAAGTTAGGTTAGGTAAGATTAGGGATAGTTAATGTGGAGTAAGGTTAGGTTAGGTAAGATTAGGGATAGTTAATGTGGAGTAAGGTTAAAATAGATTACAATACAGGAATATCCTTAGGTCATTAAGTTAGATTAGTTTAAACGATCATGAACAGGTTTGAGGATGGTGATTAGGCTACGTGGGTTAGTGATTAGGTTAGACAATGATTGGGTTGTTTAGAGGGGTCGGCTACCGCTTCGAGACAGTTATAACCAGCCCGTCATCATAACATAAGGTTGTGAGGCTCACAACCTGCAAGTACTGACTACAAAAACTCTACATAAGTCAACTTTTGGACTTACATTCCAAAAGTTGTGTAGGGTAGAAGAGTGGTAGTGTGTAGTAGACGAGTCTGTGGTAGACGACAGGTGTGGTAGAGTGTGGTAGACAGCTGTTGGGATGCTATAAACCTTGACAAAACATTTTAGTGACTAAATAAAGCAATTATGATTTTTGTAATTAACAAAAGTTATGAGAGTAAAGTAATTATCAATATTTACTAATAATAATGCGGTTCTGCTCAGATAATCTTTACATTTTTTCAGTATTTAGCTACATTATAAATTATTTAAATTAACTATAATTACGTTTGGAAGGACGATGTTTTCATATATAAATTAATCTGAAAGTTAATTATAGTTTTTTTTTAATATTTGAAAAAATAGAAACGCCTGCCAATCAAATAAGAGACTCCAGTCTTAAACAAGAAACCTATTAGCAGCCAAACAAAAGCGGCTCAAATTTTGAACGAAAGACCAATTGTCTCTCGATCAATAGATTCAGTTCGAGGCAAACAATGCCCAAACGAACCCGGGACTTTGAACTAAGGTAAAGCTCCCTCTGCCAAAGCTCTTCCCTCACTAACCGTACACCCCCAATTCCCACACCAGTACATCAGTAGATTGACAGTTGAGAGGCAGGACCAAAGAGCCGTAGCTCAACTCCCCCCAAGCACAATTAGATGAATACAACTAGGTGAGTACAGAACCATGTCCCCTCACCCCCATAACTTGTCCAAATCATCCCCACCCCACACAAGCCCTTCCCAAATTACCACCCCATAAACCCCATACATAACCCCCCCCCCCCGCACCCCATCTCCACTACTGTCTTCACGCCACCTCCGTACCACTCCCCTTCTCCCCCACCCCCCATCCACGCAACCCATCGCCTATCCCCCCCTCCCCCCCAACGTGAACCCGGCCACCCACTAACATTCTGGACACAGCCTAACACTCCAATCATTGGCCACTTCCTCCGATCCCTTCGCCAATTACGTCATCGAAGGTAGCCCTCGAGCGAGGTCCTGGAATCTGGCAGGTAAAGCGCCATGGGAGGGGGAAGAGGTAATGGGTAGAGAACGGATGAGAAGGAGAGAATAGGGGAGGAAAGGGAAGAAAGAGGGAATAGGGGAGGAAAGGGAAGAAAGAGGGAATAGGGGAGGAAAGGGAAGAAAGAGGGAATAGGGGAGGAAAGGGAAAAAAGATTGAATAGGGGGAAAGGAAAGAAAGAGGGAATAGGGGAGGAAAGGGAAGACAGACGGCAGAGGAAGAATGAGAGGTGATAAAGAGAGACATAAGAGAATTGAGTGAAAATGAGGCAAAGAGAGAGTGGGATACGAAGAGGAAAAAGAAGAGGAGGAGAATGGGTAGGGGAGGATGGGGGATGGGTAGCGGTAGGGGTCACTGATCACCCATGTTCCCAATACTAGTAACAATTAGAACTTCATTAGTTTTATCTACACAAGGCGAAGCGTCACATCCGGAGGGTAGGGTAAGGTAGGGTAGGGTAGGGAGGAGATGGGGGAGAGAGAGAGAGAGATGTGGGGGATAGGGGGAGGGAGAAGCTTGTTAGGGACGAGAGGTAGAGGTGGTTTGTTAGGATAGAGGGTAGTTAGTGGGAAGGGGAGGTGAGGAGAGGGCATGGTGTATAATGTAATGGGATGTCAGTAGGGTAAGAGGAAAGGGAAGGGGAGATTTAATGGGGAGATGGTGAGAGGTGGGGGACTACTGGAAGGGTAGTGATGTAATGGGGCAGAAGGTGCAGAGCACCAAGCCACGATGCGAGCACCAAGCCACGGGGGGAGCACCAAGCCACGGGGGCGAGCACCAAGCCACGGGGGGGGCACCAAGCCACGGGGGCGAGCACCAAGCCACGGGGGGAGCACCAAGCCACAGGGGGAGCACCAAGCCACGGGGGGAGCACCAAGCCACGGGGCGAGCACCAAGCCACGAGGCGAGCACCAAGCCACGGGGGGAGCACCAAGCCACGGGGGCGAGCACCAAGCCACGGGGCGAGCACCAAGCCACGGGGGGAGCACCAAGCCACGAGACGAGCACCAAGCCAAGGGGAACGAGCACCAAGCCATGAGGCGAGCACCAAGCCACGGGAACAAGCACCAAGCCACGGGGCGAGCACCAAGCCATGAGGCGAGCACCAAGCAACGGGGAACGAGCACCAAGCCACGGGGAACAAGCACCAAGCCACGGGGGCGAGCACCAAGCCACGAGGCGAGCACCAAGCCACGGGGGGAGCACCAAGCCACGAGACGAGCACCAAGCCAGGAACAACCCAGACTCGGGGAAACATAAATACTGCCTTAATTTATCGTTGGATTCCTTTATTCAAAATTTACCGCTTACTCTGGAGGAGATTTATAAACACCGACCTACAACAGGCGAGCTACGCTCCTGCTCGAACGCCGGACTCGTTTCAGTGGAGCCTGTCAAGGTCTGGTAGTTAGTTCTGGAGTCATAACGCCTTTAAGGGCCAGTGAATCCCCCCCCCCATCCACCCCCCCGATACTCTTCCGCCTTACCTGCTTCTAACTACCCTCCCACAATCCCACCCTGTTCCCCCCACTCCTAGACTGTGAATTTACCCGGTTGCGTGCCTGTCCTTGTCTCTGGCTTCAAAGCCAAGAAAAAAGCCTATAAAAATCCACATGAAGGCATATTACCAGCGCAGAAGTAGCTGGGTTAGGCCTCACAACTGGTATGTAATTATATTCATGATAAGGGGCGAGGTACCTCTCCTGTCTTACCTGAATGACTTTACCAGTTTGCGTCACCCAGATTGATTGCCCGGACGTTTGCTTATACCCCCAGAGGTCCCTGTCTTGGCTCCAGGGTAAATATTTATGTCTAGTTTTATTTAGTATGAGTAATTTATTCTACTTAGGTTTCTTACCATGAAGGTGCTAATTATATACACGACATTACATATCTTACTTGTAACAGACGCACTTTGAATTGGGGGGTTGAAGTGCCTCGTGATAGACACACTTGAATAAAGGGTTGAACTTCCTCAGGATAGAAACACTTGAGCAAGGAATAGAACTGAGTATTGCGACTGACAGCGCTGACAATAAAGTTTAAGTTGCTGGTATCGTCTGGGAATAACTTACCAGTACAAATACACTTACCTAAGGCAATAAGTATAAATACCATCTGCTATCTAAACTAAACCTGTGTTACCCCCTTAAGCAGAAGTCTGTCATGCAAATCGCACTTCAAACAAAAACCCTTCGGTCTGTGCACTGTCAAATTGGCCACAGTTCCCGCCCTGGCCATAATGTACACTCTAAAGCACATATTACCGGACCTGTAAGACGGCTTCCAGACATCGCAATTGCTATTTCTAATCACGCATGGATCAGTGACAGAGGAAAGTGCCGGAGAAAAGAGCAATGAACCTTTTTTTTTTCTTCTTCCCTTCCCACCGGAATCCCCCAAGGCGAGAGGTTGGGGCCGGCTGAGGAAGAGCGCAGTAAGAGACTAGCTGTCCCTCCATTATTTCACGGGTAATTGTTAAGAGAGCCGAGGGTGACAAATCACCGCTGTTACGACTGATTACATCCACACTGATTGGAGTTTTTTTGGGGAAAAGTTGTCTGGGATTGAAAGGGATGACTACACAATAACTCATTAAGAGAACAATACAATTGGGAGCTTTGAAAAGAATGTCTACGACTGAGAAAGGACTGACCGGACGATACTTTAGGAACAATACAATAATCTTGAAGTCTTGGAAAGATTGTTGGAGATTCAAAATACTAAATGGACGATAACGGAAGAACAAAGCGATAACTCTAATTTTAGAAAGATTGTCTTAGACTCGAGAGAGAGAGAACTGCTGGACGATAGCTCATGAACAAAACAATACAAATGGAAACTTTAAATAAAATTGTGAATTACCGACAGGAAGTCTGAAGAGCGTTTTCTATATAAAAAATATACCAATAAAATACTAATCACCCAAATTTGCAATTTTCAAGTATTAATCTATACATGACAATCTCTCTCTCTCATATATATATATATATATATATATATATATATATATATATATATATATATATATATATATATATATATATATAAATATATATATATATATATATATATATATATATATATATATATATATATAAATATATATATATATATATATATATATATATATATATATATATATATATATATATATATATATATATATATATATATGAATATATGTATATATATATATGCAATTGACGATCACGCAACACTGTATGGGAAAGCGAGCTCCTCACCACCTCAACACACACGGCATCAAAACACTACCCAATGATATCACGAGAAGGGGATTTAACAACTGTATAGCTATCTCATCATGGTTCAGTCGGTAGTGCGTATCCCTGCAGAGTCCAGGGACGATAGTTCGATCCAACTGCATGGCCTCAATGTTTTATATCACTATCCCTCACTACCACCATTACCAGTATTCCCGCCGCCACCACTCATCACCATAATGTTTGTCACTACAACTACCATTTCCAACACTATCACTCCTCCCCCCCCCTTCCCTGCCACCACTAACATTCAATCACAATGGTAACCATCCATTACCTTCCAGACTATCACACAAACGACAGTAATTATAAGAATGCAAAACAATACTATGGAGAGGAGGATTAGGATGTGGAGGCCGAGTAGGAAGAAGAGCAGCAGGAAGAAGAGGATGGAGGAGGATTAGGAGGATTAGTATGTGGGTAATAATGAGACGACGAAGGAGAACGACAAGAGGGAGGAAGATGGAAGGTTTGAGTCAAACGTTATAATAATACTGGACCTCCACCCACTCACAGGAAGATAAGATGACCCCACCCTTCTCCCACCCACACAAAGACAACACATAACCCCCCACTCCACCATCCCTTCCCCTGTCCCTTCATTCCCTCCCACTGTCCTTAATAAATATAATAAATAAATCGTAATAAATCATACAACCATACACCTTTACTCAATCTGATACGCCCCTCTGAATATATCCCGCATACAAACCAATCCCAGTTCATACACTCTTTCCTATAAAAGTACAAAATCCTCACAAGACTAAGTACTTAAACTCCCCCCCTCCCACACACACACACACACACACACACACACACACACATGCATTAGGAAGTGCATTAGGAATGCATTAGGCAGTGATGTGGTGGAGGCTGACTCCATACACAGTTTCAAATGTAGATATAATAGAGCCCAGTAGGCTTAGGAATCTGTACAACAGTTGATTGACGGTTGAGAGGCGACACCAAAGAGCCAAAACTCAATCCCCGCAAGCACAAATATGTGAGCACACACACACACACACACACACACACACACACACACACACACACACACACACACACACACACACACACACACACCCACACACACACACACACACACACACACACACACACACACACACACCTTCCTCCCACTTTGCATACAAGAACTACACCGATCTAAGCTCCACCAACACACACGAGGCTCCCACTGGGGAGAACCCACTGACGACCGCTGAACAATGGTGTCTGTCACAGCCGCTGCGGCCTTATAATTGCAAAATATTACCTCGATCCTATCGCCCGACGCCCCGTCTCACGGCGAGTATGTGCGTCGAAGTATATCGCGATATAACCATGACATAGTGTTATATCAATATGCGCTAACAGTGACTCCACGGGGGAGACGAACCTTGTGTTTCACCGTTGCAGTTAAGTTGAGTAGTCGCGAACAGCGAGGTTGCATGTAATT